>NC_080180.1:64829091-65021591 GCF_950295315.1 Erinaceus europaeus
GAAGGGCCCGATCACAGCCTTTGCCTCAGTGATTATTAAGTGTGATTTCTAATAATGAGACAGAGTATTGTGGTTCATTCTTTAATATCCGAACGTTTTTCCAGAGTGATTGAGCAAAACACTTTAGTGATTTGCTATAATCACTTAAGTGATGTAGTAGAATTCTTCATGCAATCCAGAGATTTCCCTGTTTCTCGCTCCAACCAACGCACTCTTTGTAGAAAAACAGAAGGGAGGAGTGAGGCTGAAATGACAACCTCAAGAAACTGATGATGGTGAACAGAAAACTAGTGAAAGATTTGAAAGAACTTCCTGGTTTCCCTGTATGTCATCTTGGATATGTCCACATACATTCAAACAATGAACTGTAACATCTGTCTAACCTGAAGTACAACTTGGGAGAACAAATGAACTGGTATTGCATTTCACACTATATACTTTAATAGACAAGACGGAAAAACCCTCACATTTATGTCCAACATGTCAGAGCTAGAGAAGGATATATGGACTCAGTGTTTTAGCTGCATGTTCTCAGCCCCGAAGAGGCAGAAGAATATGAAAAAAATCAAAGCAGGAAATAGGTTGGAAACATTCACTTTTTAAATACCTTATGGAAATATTTGCTAACAGAGACTCGTTATAATGCCATCCAGAGGCTAAGGAAATTGCTTTCTAAGGAAGACGTGTGTTATTATGAATTTCTTTAGTAAGTTAGTAAGAAATCCCTGCAAGATTTCTCAATGATGCTATTTTATATTAAATTTAACACTGAAGCAGTTTACTGAAAGTTTTCATTTTGTGAATAGATTTAAATGTGCATATATTAACACAAATTAAGGTGTATTATGACATTTGAGATTATTGTGTGGAGTTCTTTTCTGATCAAATGTTCAATATTTTATGTGAAACTTTATATATATATATATGGATCTGGATATATGTATATACGCAATATCCTACATGAACTAGGATAAAGTAAATATAAACCCTAGTATTACCTTGTTCATTTTAAAACAGTACTGCTGAAACCATGTTCACATTCTCAGGAGAAGTTTGTATTAAGTGATGTAAATTTTATTTTCTCTGTTCTCTGTCTTGTAGTAATTTTAGAACTCCTATAGTTGATTCAGTAGTCAGCTTAAGCTTATGAAAAACAGTTCTCACCAGATTGCTTCCACCTTGTGTTTTAGGTGGACTTTTCTCCTGTATTATCTGGAGAAAGTCTCAGGTGTACTAGACGTTGTTTGCTGGAAATAAAACGAAGCTAGCTGGTCATTTGTTAGGATTACAGAAAGGTGGGTTGGTTTTACTGGGAACCCCACACACTTCCTCTCCCAGACACACAGCAACTCCATTGATTGCTAACCACACCCTGGGGTCAGCCTGGTTTGATTTGATACTCTCTTGTCTATGTTACCTCAGTAGGCTCAGATTGGGCTTCAAGAGATAGACAGTAGGTATCTCAACTCTTCTTTTCATTTTTTTATTGAATTTTATTTATGTATTCATTGGATAGAGAGAGGGAGGGGTAATTTAAAGGAAGTTAACTTTAATTTTGTTTAAACAAGCAAGACTAAAAATTAGTGAATTCTATAAAATGTTTCTGTCCTCATTTATAATCTGTTTGCCTATTCTATTTGTATTTCAAGTGGACATGAACAGAACTATTCTCAGAATTCAAAATTATGCTGCTACTGTCAAGCTTCATTGGATTGTACCATTTAAAAAATTTTTTAAAAATATTTATTGTCCCTTTTGTTGCCCTTGTTGTTTTACTATTGTAGTTATTGTTGTTGTTGGATAGGACAGAGAGAAATGGAGAGAGGAGGGGAAGACAGAAAGGGGGAGAGGGAGAGAAAGTCAGACACCTGCAGACCTGCTTCACCACCTGTGAAGTGACCCCCCTGCAGGTGAGGAGCCCAGGGCTTGAACCGGGATCCTTACGCTGGTCCTTGTGCTTTGTGCCATGCTGCACTTAACCCACTGTGCTACCACGTGACTCCCCGTGCCATTTTTTTTTTACATAGTGATTTAATAATGCTTTCTAAGACTATAAGATAACACGAGTATAGTTCCACACTGCTCACAACATTAGAGTTCTGTGCCCTCAGCCCCATTTTTCTTCCAAGTTCTTAAATAAGAATTGACTTATTTCACGCATTCAGTTCTCTATGTGAAACGTGAGGGAATCAATTGGCAGTTGTCCTCACCTCCTTACTTTCTCCACTTACTTAAGCATAATCTCCACCAGTTCCATCTGTTTTGTCTCAAATAAATTATCTTTTTGATTGCTTAGTTGTACTCTGTTAAGTGTATGTCCCATAACTTCTTTATCCAGTCAACTGTTGATGGCCATTTAGACTCCTCCATATTTTGGCTATTGTGAATAACAGAAGTATGAACACCGGAATGTATATCTCCCTTCCAATTAACATTTGCTGTCCTGTCTTTGTGATAAATGCCTAAGAGTGGAATCGCTGGATCGTAAGGTATTTCCATTTGTATTTGGTTCCAGATTCTCCATACTGTTCTCCAAAGTGGATGCACCATTTTGCATTCCCACCAGCAGTGTGACAGAGTTCTTTGCTCTCCATGTCCTCTCCAACACTTATCACTGCCTGCTTTTATTTTTATATATTTTTAATTTTTTATTTGTAAAAAGGAAACATTGATAAAACCATAGGATAAGAGGGGTACAACTTTGAACAGTTCCCACCACCAGAACTCCGTATCCCATCCCCTCCCCCGATAGCTTTCCCATTCTCTATCCCTCTGGGAGTATGGACCCAGGGTCACTGTGGGATGCAGAAGGTGGAAGGTCTGGCTTCTGTAACTGCTTCCCCGCTGAACATGGGAGTTGACAGGTCGATCCATACTCCCAGTCTGCCTCTCTCTTTCCCTAGTGGGGCAGGGCTCTGGGGAAGCAGAGCTCCAGGACACATTGGTGGGGTTGTCTGTTCAAGGAAGTCTGGTTGGCATCATAGTAGCATCTGGAACCTGGTGGCTGAAAAGATAGTTAACATACAAAGCCAAGCAAATTGGCCAATCATGGACCTAAAGGCTGGAATAGTGAAGATGAAGAGTTGGGGGTCCTCCATTTTGTAGATAGCTAGTAGGCATATTTTAGTTAAATTTCAAAGAGTCTGTGGCTATACTAGTGTTTTTCTTTTTCTTTTTCTTTTTGCCCCTGAGCCTGAAATCTTATATGCTGGTGAATCCAAGTTATTGTCTGGGGAGATGATGTCATGGCTGGGAAAAGGAACAGAAAGCTGGATCAGGGAAGAGAGTAGCTCCCTAATATGGGAAAGAGGTATAAATATTATTGACTGTAAACCCCATTGATTTGATTTGGTCTGGGGCCCATAATCAGCTTAGGAACCTATGTGACCTCTGAAACCCTCTATATCTGAGCTCACATTCTGTGGTCATGAGTAGGAACATTCCAGGCTGCTCCAATATCCACCCATCTTCCTCAGGTGTAGCATAGAGTATGTTGTCCAGCCTCCCTTTGGAGAATGAAACATTCTCTACCATTGTTGATCCAAGTTGAGGGCAAGGTCCTACGGGGGCCCACAAATGGGTCTATTGTGTTGTTCCTGATAGAAATGACCAATAACAATGGAGAGAGGGATTTATTCAGGGTCTAGGCCCATCAAGTCTGTTTGGGAATCTCCAGACTCCCCAATTAGGGCCCCAGCTGGTGGAATGGGCTGATAGTGACTAATGAGTCATTGTTAAAGTCTGCCAGTCTCTTGCCCTTATTCAGCTTTTGCAGTCCTTGCTTTGATAAGGTTAGCTTTAGGGTGAGTGAGAGAACTGTAATAGGAAGTAGGTGAGGAGGGTATCTAAGTCTAAGTAGACACTATTTCATTATGAACTTGATACTGATTCACTACAGACTATTGTGTATTTTTGCTTTCAGGTATATATTTTGCCCTAATTTATGGATACATGTGAATATATGCTCTATCTTGTGGGACCTGGTCTATGTCTAGTTTTGGGGACTTTGTTAGGAAGTGAACTTCCTAGAATAGAATTAGTGAATACCATGAAAGGAAAGGTCTCAACTGAGTAATGAGGGTGAAGGGTTGGCATTTCATGCCTGACGTCTCTAGACACAGTCTGAAGTGAAGCATGCTGAGGTGGTACTCATTGCATTGATTAGGTTGGGGTTGGCTGTGTGGTTGCAATATCATTTGTTATGAATTGAGAGAAGCATGCAGGAAAGTGAGCCCCACCACAAAGGTTCCAGGACTGGGGGAAATATAGACTCTATAGAGGAAGCTGAAGGTTCCTACTGTCTTAGGGTTTAAGAAGACAATAGATAGTTATTGCTAAAATCACATTATTTGCAATTGGGTTAACTTTGAAAAATCTCTTTGTTAGGATTTGCTGTATCATATGGCTCTTCTTACAGTTGTGAAGTAGAATCTCAATGTGGTTTTAACTTTCATTTCTCTAATGATGAAAGGAGCATTTCCACATATGTCTGTGGGCTGTATGTATCTCTCTTTTTTTTTTTTTTCAGAAAACTATCTATTCATATCTTCTGCCCACTTTTTATTGGGTTGTACTTTTTTCTTTTTGTTGAGCTGTATGTGTTCTTTAGAGATGTTTGATATCAACCCCTTGTCAGATATGTGGTATGCATATATCTTCTCCCAATTTCTGGGTTGCCTTTTTACCCTTATAGAGTTTGCTTTTCATATATAGAAGCTTTCTAAAGTGAATATTCAGCCCCATTTATGTGAGGAAAGAAGCTATGGATAGGAAAGGGAGGCAGAAGTTGAGGAAAGAAAGTCAAGAAGGGGAAGCTAAAAGTGTTAAGCAAAGAAGAAAATAAAGTGAGTGACGGCAGAATCAAAAAGTAGTTAAGTCAGTCTGCTTCTGTAAGAATGATCCACCCTTATTATTGATACTATTTCCTCCAAGATGTTAAGCGTATTTTAATCTATTCAAAAAGGCATATCTGATGTCTCCACAAAGGACATCTATATGTGAAAGTTACAGACAGAATTGTGTTTCCTCTCTCTCTCTCTCTCTCAGAGCACTACTCAGCTCTGACTAATGGTGCCTCTGGGTATTGAACCTGACCTCTGGCATGAAAGTTTTGCAGAACCACTATGCTATCTCCCCACTCTTGTGATTTTCCCCTTGACCACTGTTACCCTCCTATAAGCTTGTGCTATGCTAGATACAATTTATTGGAAGAAAACAAAAGATATCCCAGGTGAGAAGATGGTGGTTTTCATAGAAATAAACAAAACTCTATTTTAGCTTTTCCTAAGCATTACTAGAACATTTTAAAATGTGTTATTTTAAATGCTCTAATTAGGTATTTAATTGAACAGGGCTGACAAATTATTAAAACATGCAGTACAGTTGCTCATTTGTTCAATATGTTCACTAATTCACCGAGATTCTTATGTGATTCTTACGTGATTTATTCCACTGCATGATTCATCAGAACAGAATACTAACACTATCTAATTTGAAAATCTGAAATAAAGTGGTAATAGTCTTATTAACATTTAAGTTAAATTAACTTGCTAATATGAAATTTAGAAGTTAGACTCAGAACATAAGATGCAAAATATGGGGAAGTTACTTAGAAAATTTGAAGAAGCGGCAGAGGGGTGACATAGCTGTTGGAGTGCCGTGTCACCATGTACAAGGCCCTAGATTCGCATCTGGATCCCCACCTGCAGGGGGAAAGCTTCATGAGCAATGAAGCCAGCGGTGTTACAGCTTGTCTTTTCTTTCTGCCTCTCCATCTTCTTCCATTTATTTCTCTATCTAATACACAGATAAAATATTAAAACAAATTTGACGCTAGTCTGTGATTTGTATAAGGCGAAAAAAATTTCAACCACATTCTTATCTAACTCGTTTTCAAATGCAGATATTGGATAAGGGATTTGAGGTGAATCACTCTTTATATCCCATGGTAAATATGGAATCTTCAGGGAAATGAAAATATTTCAGAATGGTACAAAGAAACTCTTCATGACTAAACTGTGAATTCAATTTGAAGAGGAAAATTGTAAATAAATTTTTCATCAAATTGCATCTTAGCTAAATGGCCATTTAAAACCCATCACGAGCACTGTGGGAATATTAATTCCAGTTCCAGAAAGGTAAGATACAATTGTGGAATGTCTCATTTAACTACAGTAAGATAAATTTAATTTGAAGGATTTTTAAAGAAAAAGTAGGGAGTGGTATTTTGTGAAAACATTCCTTACCTCTTCTCTCTGGCCCTCCTTCACTCCATCCCACACTCCTTTCTTCTGTTCTATCCCTCAGCTCAGCTCTTTCTCACTTTCTCCCCCCAATTTCTCTCACAAAATTCATTTTTTTAATTGTTTCTTCTACATTTTAAATACACTTATTGTTAAAGAGAAGGATGAATATGGGATGATCTCACTCACAGGCAGAAGTTGAAAAACAAGATCAGAAGAGAAAACACAAGTAGAACCTGGACTGGAGTTGGCGTATTGCACCAAAGTAAAAGACTCAGGTGGGTGGGGGGAGAATACAGGTCCAAAAAGGATGACAGAAGACCTAGTGGGGGTTGTATTGTTATGTGGAAAACTGAGCAATGTTATGTATGTACAGACTGTTTTATTTACTGTCGACTGTAAAACATTAAAATCCCCTGGGAGTCGAGTGGTAGCACAGCAGGTTAAGCGCACGTGGCGCCAAGCACAAGGACCAGCGTAAGGATCCCTGTTCGAGCCCCAGCTCCCCCCCTGCAGGGGAGTCCCTTCACAGGCAGTGAAGCAGGTCTGCAGGTGTCTTATCTTTCTCTCCCCCTCTATCTCCCCCTCCTCTCTCCATTCCTCTCTGTCCTATCCAACAACAAAGGACATCATCAACAACAATAATAACTGCAACAATAAAAAAAGGAAAACAAAGTAAAAAAAAACACTAATCCCCAATAAAGAAATTAAAAATATTATTATACTTATTGTTAAATTGAGGTAGCATTGGATAATATCATGGGGTTTGTTTCAGGAGGACAGACTCATTCTTCAAACACATATTAAGCACCAAATTAACCATACCACTCCTTCACAGCCCACTGACTCCCTGCTGCTTTACTCTGGAAACCTCAGGTCTGGGGTGAGACTCTGATGAGATTTTTGTCTTGGCTTGGTATTATTTGCTTTATTTATTTGTAACCCACTTATGAATGAGACCACAAAGTACTGCTATTCCTCTTTCACTCTCTGCTTTATTTCCCTGAGCAGAACCTCCATTTCTATCCATGTGGTCTCAAGTGGAAAGATTTCATCTTTTCGTTATCACTCAGTAAAATGTCACTTGTATTTCTTTATTTACTCATCTAGTCTTGGGCACTTGGACTGTTCCTGTGTCTTGACTGTTGTACATAGTGCTGTCGTGAACACAGGTGTGTGCAAGCTTTTCGGATCCGCACGCCATGTCCTTCAGGGAGATGCCGAGGATTGCAACTTCCAGATTCCATGGCAGCTCTGTCTGTAATCTTTTGATGATTTTTCATGATTTTTTTCCATAGATGTGGCCCAGCTTGGATTCCCACCAACAGTGGATAAAGGTTCTTTTCTCTCCATACCCTCACTTGGTTCAGTTTTTGTTTGTTTTAATAAAAACCATTCTCCTTTTTCAATTGCAGACAATTATCTTCAGCATGGCAGGGGCCAGGATTGCCAAGACCTCTAGCATCTCATCTCTACTCAAGATAAGGTAATAGAGAAAATGGGAAAGGGCGTTGATTTGCCCATCTCAGTCTCAGAAGCTATCAGTACCCTTGGGTGAAAGAGGGATCATGGCCTGCCTTCATACCAAGGGCTTGCTTCTAAGATAAAGGGATCAAAGAGAAAAAGAATACTCCTGTTTAAACTGCATGATTGGGAGATTTTTTTCAGCTTCTATGGTGCTGTTTTGTTAGGAATATATATACCTTCCCTTTGGCAGGCTGTCTGTAAGATACAGGAGTCAGACCTGTAACGTACTTCTGAGTCATGTTTTCTAAAGGGGCATGGCGTGCGGATGTATCAGGGGAAGAATCCCAGCTATTCCTCTGTGATGTGTTCTAAAATTAACTAGAGATAGTCAATAGAATCCATTTAATGCTCTTTGTAAAAGCTCCTTCCTTCTTGCTCTCGCTGCTGTCTGAGCTCCTTGGTCTGACAGCAAATGATTAGACTTTGGCAGATTTATTTTCTGGCCACTGTAGGATAGTTTCAGATAACCAAGCAGTGGAAAGCCAGGTCTATCTGTGACCCAGGTGAGAGTGAGGCTTTCCTGTGGCACGATGCCCCTTTTCTTGCTTGGCGTGTAGACCAGAGTGCAAGATGGGGTCTTGGACTGCCATGTTGGCCACTCCCATCTCCACAAGGTTCCCGCTTTATGACTCATGATATCACAAGTAGTCTCCTGCTGCCTTAATTCCAGAGCTAGGTTTTTCTTTCATTTCCTCTGAATCACCTAGTAGTAGCAACTTCTGTGACTATTGGGCTCTAGACTTGAGACTTGAGGCTAGAGACAGCCTAAACATTGAGTGTGGAAGAGCAGATAGCAATTTTTGATCATATTTAATTCATGTGTGTAGCTTCAAAAGTGGGATTCAAATATGCTCAAGCTATTATCTTAATTTTCTAAGTAAGGTTTCATCGAGCTTTCTTTAATGAGATGGGTGTCGGGCAGCCCCCTTCTCCATCCTCCATTGCTGACACTATGGTCTATTTACATAGTCATTGTTTTGCCTGAAAGATCCCCACCATATTATCCCCTCAGGGTATTGCTAATTCCCACTGGTTAAAACCTTTGCAACAGTTGCTAAGGGAATTTCTTTTTTTCTTTTTAATTTTTTTTCATTTAAGAAAGGATTAATTAACAAAATCATAGGGTAGGAGGGGTACAACTCCACACAATTCCCACCACCCAATCTCCATATCCCACCCCCTCCCCTGATAGCTTTCCCATTCTCTATCCCTCTGGGAGCATGGACCCAGGGTCATTGAGGGTTGCAGAAGGTAGAAGGTCTGGCTTCTCTAATTGCTTCCCCGCTGAACATGGGCGTTGACTGGTTGGTCCATACTCCCAGCCTGTCTCTCTCTTTCCCTAGTAAGGTGTGTCTCTGTGGAAGTTGAGCTCAAGGACACATTGGTGGGGTCTTCAATCCAGGGAAGCCTGGCCGGCATCCTGATGACATCTGGAACCTGGTGATTGAAAAGAGAGTTAACATACGAAGCCAAACAAATTGTTGAGCAATCATGGACCCAAAGGTTGGAATAGTGGAGAGGAAGTGTTAGGGAGGTACTCACTGCAAACTCTAGTGTACTTCTGCTTTCAGGTATATATTTTGCAGTAGTTTATGGATACGTGTGAACATAAGCTCTCTCTCACAGAAACTGGTGTATATCTAGGTTTTAGGACTTTGTTAGAAAGTGAACCACCTGAGATGAAATTAGAGTGTACTATAAAAGGAAAGGTCTCACCCGAGTAATGAAGCTGAAGGGTTGTCATTCCACATGTGAAGTCTCTGGACACAGTCTGAGGTGAAGCATGTTGAGGTGGCAATCGTTGCGTTGGTTAGGTTGTGATCAGCAGATGCAATATTATTTGGTATGGATTGGGAGATGCATACGGGAAAGTGGGCCCTATCCAAGGGTTCCAGGACTGGGGGAAGTAGGGGCTCTATAGTGGAGATGTAAATATTAAATAGCGTAGGAGCCAGAACAGAGCCCTGGGGGAGGCCACTTGAGACAAGTCTCCATCTGCTAGACTTGTCACCCAGATGCTATTTAATATTTACATCAGTGACCTCCCAGAAACTTCTTCAAGGAAGTTCATCTACGCCGATGACATCTGCTGTGCAACTCAGGCATCCAAGTTCGACATCCTCGAGGAAACACTCACGAAAGACATGTCTCTGATATCTGATGACTGTAAAAAATGGCGACTAACCCCTAGCACTGCAAAAACGGTATCACCTGTTTTCCATCTACACCATGCCTCGGCCTCGCGTGAGCTTAATGTGCAGCTTGGCGATACGAGAATCCGGCATGAAGCCCAGCCAGTCTATCTTGGCGTTACTCTCGATCGCACTCTGTCATTTCACAAACATCTCATAAAAACTGCAGCAAAGGTGGGTTCGAGGAATCACATCATTGCAAGACTGGCCAGCTCCTCATGGGGCACGAGCGCTTCCACACTACGATCATCATCTCTGGCATTATGCTATTCCACTGCAGAATACTGTGCCCCAGGATGGTTCCGTAGCCCCCATGTCCACTTGGTCTATTCCAAATTATATTCCTCCGTGAGGATAATTTCTGGAACCATCCGTTCCACCCCGGTTCCATGGCTGCCAGTCCTTAGCAACATCGCCCCGCCAGATATTCGTCAGGATGCGGCATCATCTAAGTTCATTTCCCACGTCTACGCTCGACCGGACCTGCCAATATACGCGGAGATCTTCGCCCATCCTGTCCAACGCTTGACGTCTCGTCACCCAATCTGGTCCCCTACGCCTACACTGAACTTCTCTGTTCCAGTCTCTTGGAAACAGAGTTGGCAGTCAGCTGAGGTAAAGAACAAACACCTCATCACAGACCCCTGCAAGCGTCAACCCGGCTTTGACCTAGCACGTTATGATTGGGCCCTCCTCAATCGCTATCGAACAGGCCATGGCTGGTGCGCCGCTATGTTCCATCGCTGGGGAGCCAGAGACGACCCGAACTGCCCCTGCGGCCACAGACAGACTATGACCCACATAGTCAACGACTGCCACCTCTCCAGATTCAAAGGAGGTCTCAAAACTTGACATCAGGCTCAACCTGACGCTGTTGACTGGCTACGAAAGAAGGGCAAACGCTAGAAGAAGAAGTGGAGATGTGAGGTTCTTGCTGTAATTTGATCAGGTCCTGCTTTTAGTTTCCCTTTCAGATCTTCTTAGTCAACTTTTGTTGATGAGTGGGATCATCCCATACTCATCTTTATCTTTCTGACTTAGTCCACTTAACATAATTCCTTCTAGCTCTGTCCAAGATGGGTCAGAGAAGGTGGGTTCATTGTTCTTGATAGCTGCATAGTATTCCATTGTGTATATATACCACAGCTTTCTCAGCCACTCATCTGGTGTTGGGCACCTGGGTTGCTTCCAGGTTTTAGCTATTATGAATTGTGCTGCTATGAACATAGGAGTACACACCTCTTTTTGGTTGGGTGTTTTGGAGTCCTTGGGGTATAACCCCAGGAGAGGAATTACTGGATCATATGGAAGGTCCATGTCTAGCCTTCTGAGAGTTTTCCAGACTGCTCTACACAGATGCTGGACCAATTTACATTCACACCAGCAATGTAAAAGGGTTCCTCTGTCCCCACATCCTCTCCAGCATTTGTTGCTGCTGTCCTTTTTGCTGTATGCCATTCTTACAGGAGTGAGGTGGTATCTTAGTGTTGTCTTAATTTGCATTTCTCTGACAATCAGTGACCTAGAGCAGTTTTTCATATGTTTGTTAGCCTTTTGGATCTCCTCTGTGGTGAATGTTTTGTTCATATCCTCTGCCCATTTTTGGATGGGGTCATTTGCTTTTTTGGTGCTAAGTTTGCTGAACTCTTTATATATTTTGGTGATTAGTTTCTTGTCTGATGTCTGGCATGTAAAGATCTTCTCCCATTCTGTGAGGGGACTCTCTGTTTGTTTAATAGTTTCTTTGGATGTGCAGAAGCTTTTCAATTTGATGTAGTCCCATTGATTTGTTTCTGCTTTAGTCTTCCTTGCAATTGGGTTTGATTCATCAAAGATGTCCTTGAGGTGTAGGTGGGAAAGTGTTTTACCAATGTTTTCCTCTAAGTATTTGATTGTTTCTGGTCTGACATCTAGGTCTTTGATCCACTTGGAGTTGATTTTTGTTTCTGGTGAGATAAAGTGGTTCAATTTCATTCTTCTGCATGTTAAAACCCAGTTTTCCCAGCACCATTTATTGAAGAGAGCCTCCTTTTTCCATTTAATCCTTTGGGCCCACTTATCAAAGATTAGATGTCCATAGGTGTGGGGATTTATTTCTGGGCTTTCAGTTCTGTTCCACTGGTCTGTGTGCCTATTTTTGTTCCAGTACCATGCTGTTTTGATGATGATGGCTTTATAATATAGTTTAAGGTCTGGGAGTGTGATGCCTCCATTTCTGTTTCTTTTCCTCAAGATGGTTTTGGCAATTCTAGGTGTTTTCAGGTTCCAGATAAATGATTGTAGTGTTTGTTCTATTCTCTTAAAGAAGCTTGGTGGAACTTTGATGGGTATTGCATTAAATTTGTATATGGCTCTGGGGAGAATATTCATTTTGATGATATTCTTCTAGTCCATGAGCATGGGGAATCTTTCCATTTCTTAGTATCAGTTTCTATTTCCTTGAGTAGTGATTCATAGTTTTCAGCATACAAGTCTTTCACTTCTTTGGTCAACTTTATTCCTAGGTATTTGATTGATTTTGCTGAAACAGTAAATGGGAGTGATTTCTGGATGTCTTCTTCTTCAGATTTAGTGTTTGCATAAAGAAATGCCACTGATTTTTGTACATTGATTTTGTAGCCTGATACCTTGTTATATTGCCTAATAACTTCCAGTAATTTTCTGCTGAATTCTTTAGGTCTTTCTATGTATACTATCATATCATCTGCAAATAGTGAGAGCTTGACTTCTTCCCTTCCAATCTGTATTCCTTTGATTTCTTTCTCTTGCCTGATTGCTATGGCAAGAACTTCCAATACTATGTTGAAGAGTAATGGTGACAGTGGACAGCCCTGTCTAGTCCCCGATCTGAGGGGGAATGCTTTCAGCTTCTGTCCATTGAGTATGATGTTGGCTGTAGGTTTGCTATATATATAGACTCCACTATCTTGAGGAATTTCCCATCTATTCCCATTTTTTGTAGAGTTTTGAGCATGAACAGGTGTTGGATCTTGTCAAAGGCTTTCTATGCATCTATTGAGATAATCATGTGGTTTTTGGCTTTGCTTTTATTGATGTGGTGAATGACATTGATTGACTTACGGATGTTGAACCAGCCTTGCATTCCTGGGATGAATCCCATTTGGTCGTAATGAACAATCTTTTTGATATGTTGCTGTATCCGGTTGGCCAAGATCTTGTTTAATATTTTGGCATCTATGTTCATCAGAGATATTGGCCTGTAGTTTTCTTTTTTTGTTCTGTCCCTATCAGCTTTTGGTATCAGGGTGATGTTGGCTGCTAAGGGAATTTCTACCATTATCCTGCTCTTTCCTTTTCTCCACCCCCTTTCCTAGTCATTTCCTTTTCCAGCTTGCCACTTCTGGTTTTCTAAGTTATAAAAGCGTTGTCTCTGATCAATAAAGATGCATTGTGTTCCCCCTCCGCCACGAGTTC
The DNA here is from genome assembly GCF_950295315.1 of Erinaceus europaeus. Lineage (NCBI taxonomy): Eukaryota > Metazoa > Chordata > Mammalia > Eulipotyphla > Erinaceidae > Erinaceus > Erinaceus europaeus. Next base: position 64,842,488 of record NC_080180.1, read on the forward strand.
TTGGTCTTTCTTCCACGTCACTGAGTAAGCAGCAGCCCAGGTTGGCTCCGGTCGAGTTCTCTCCAACCCAGAGAGCACATGCCGGGCAAGAAACACCCTCAAGCTAGCCCCGCAGATGAAGTAAGACAAATGAATTCCACTGAGGGAAAGGGAAGGTGATGATGACATAGAGGACGTCAGTGCTAGTGGATACGTTCTGTTACTGTGAGGAAAGGTGGAGGACGGGGCACAGTTGTTGTAGGGAGTCTGTATAGTCAGCAAAGTACAAGTGCATTCTGGTCCCTGTCCTCCACAGAAGAGGGTCTTAGAAGGGGAGAAGTTGTGTCATTGGGACAGCAAGGCTCTAGAGACTGTGTCCTACTCCCGGGTTGACGTTGGTAGTTTGGGGAGGGGGATCTCAAAGGCATTTCCAAATCAAGCCAGTGGGGCTCATTCAAACTAAAATAATAGCTCCAAACTGTAGACTGAGCTTAGGCCAGGAAGTACTTCGGAGCCTCTTACATAACGCAGTGGTCAGGAAAGCGCTTGGAGCTCTGGTGTGCGGCCAGACTGAGTTGAGGTCCCTAAATCTGTCAGGCTATGGGAGATGCTCTAACCTTGGGATCAGGGGGCTGGGTGGATGGGACTTGGGAGCCAGGCTCTGTGTGGGGGAATGTGGCTGAAGAGTAAAACTGAGAGTAAAACTGGGCTTGGCAAAGGGCAGAGAGCTCTGGGCACTCACCCAACAAGAGGATGGAAATTTCATCAGTGGTCAGCTTGACAGATCCAAGTACAAGTCATTTGGAACCCACTCAAAGCAGCAGTCTTGCAGCTGAGCCCAACCCAAGGACAGAGCAAAGATCTCTGCGTTATGTTACGGCCTCCCAGCCCAAGGACAGAGCAAAGATCTCTGCGTTATGTTACGGCCTCCGCTCCACTTGGGGTCACAGGAAGATTCTCATACTCAGTTGCTGGAAAGTTTAAATATCCATTGGTTCCCAAGGTCAGGAAGGAGCCTAGATTCTCCAGTGTCAGTTCAGGGAGGGTCAGGCAGAGGCAGAGCCAATAGAGTGTGCATATTACAGTGTGGGAGGGGCTAGGGTCAAGCCAAGTGTTGCTGCTGTTGCTGTTGCTGTTGCTGTTATTGCCGTCGTTGTTGGATAGGACAGAGAGAGATGGAGAGAGGAGGGGGTGACAGTGAGGGGGAGAGAAAGACAGACACCTGCAGACCTGCTTCACTGCTTGGGAAGTGACCTCCCTGCAGGTGGAGAGCCTGGGTCTTGAACTGGGGTCCTTGTGCCACTCCTAATGTTTTGCACTGTCATGAGTCACTCTTTTACACTCCTGCAATCTTAATATATTGCACACCAATTTTTAATAAAAAATCTGATCATACTGAAATATATATACCATCTGAGAGAGCTGCTGACAGGCACTGTCAGCTGATTCACATCTTGTGGACCCTGCACCTTATCACACATCCCTGGCCAGCATCACCTGAGCGTGTTTTCTGCTGGTCCGTTCACCTGATGGTTTGTTACCTCCCCCAAGACTCATCCTCCATCACCTGAGCCTTGATTCTCCCTCTGTAGGAACGGCCCCACTCTGGCCTTTGGCCCTCCTGCACACCTTTCACACTTGTCCTTAACTGGTGTATCCTGAAAGACAGCTCCCCTGTCCCCGAAACACACACTTCCCCGTGGGATGTAGTCTGCCCACCCGCCTCACCCTGCTGTCCCCTCTGGGAGGTTCACCATGGGAGCCCAGCACATTGCCAGCTTTCCTCTCTTTGCTTAGTGATATCAAGATAGTCATTCAGTGGAACAGAATATATATATTATATATAATATATATAATACATATAATATATATTCTTCTTGTGTATTTGGCCTTTATTCAATCTTCCTGGCTCATAGCCCCTGGGAATTCCTGAGAGGTCCAATCAATAAAAACATCTTTCAAAAAACAAGACATGTTCTCTTATATTCAGCTCCTAAAAAGATTTTAGAATGGAGCCAGGCAGTGGCCCACCCAGTTAAGCTCACATGGTACTGTGCACAAAGACCCATGTGAGGATCTGGGTTCAAGTCCCTGCTCCCCACCCGCAGGGAGGGATGCTTCAGGAGTGGTGAAGCTGGTGTGCAGGTGTCTCTCTTTCTCTCCCTCTCTATGTCCCCTTCTCCTCTTGGGGCTGGAACTTTCAGTCCCACTGCTGCTCCAGCTTTGCACCCTGGGAGCTGAGAGGGACTGGAGATTGTCTTTAATCACCAGTGGTTAAGGATTTGATCAATTTTGTCTATTTAGAAAGACTCCAAAACACCCAGGAGATCTGAGTTGGGACTCCTTTCCTGGAGGTGAAAATATGAAAGTGGGAGGAGAGTGAAGAGAGAGAGAGAAAGAGAGAGTGAGAGAAGACAGGGGAAGCTCAGCGCCGCCTACCCTGTACCAGCCCCTGGCATCTGCTTCCTGGCAACCTCGTGAGATGGTTTTCTGGTTTCTGTGAACTGTTCTTGAAACTTAATCAAACCCATGGCAGGAGTCAGGAGGATCTCTGATGTATACCTTTGGTGGTCAACAGCTGCTGTAAGCCCTGGGCTTGAGATGCAGGAGGGCAGGAGGGTGGACAGTCTTACAGGAAGGGGATGCTAGTCAATTCTGGGTAGTATGCAAATTTCTTGGTCATCTGGAAAGTCTCTCTCTCTCTCTCTCTTTCTCTCTCCCTCCCTCACTCCCTCTTCTTTCACATACACACACATGGGGGGGGGGTGAGGGGAAGAGAGAGATTGGTCCTAGAAAATAAAGACTGACTTTCAGTTGTATCTTCTTGAAATAATGCCTTACCTGGAACAATTCAATAAGAGCCTTGAATGAAAGTGATGCTTTTATAGTTTCTTTTCACACATTCCTGGTCTTTTATTTAGCAAGAATTGGAATAATTGATGAGTGCTGAAATAATTTCTAAGACAGTGGCAGCAAAATATTTCAAAACACGGCAAAAATAAGAATTCATAATGTATCTAAGATTTATACAAAGATTCAGTGATTTCATAAAAGCAATTGCAAGAGACGGTGGATTTTATCCTCATAATTAAAATAAATGGAGATGATGAACCTGTTTTTCTCTGTTATTTGAAGTACCCCTAAGAAAGTTCTCAACTGTTATTCATTATAGTTAAATATGATCAAACAGAAATCAAAAGTAAAATAAAATAAAGCCAAGTCCAGACTATTGGCATACCGAGGATTACAGATGTGTGGTACAAGCTACTTGACATTTTGTCTTTATCTATTCTTCAGTTTGGCTACTTAGAATGTGATGTAATTTCAAAAACTGTAGCAGTCATCTCTATCCATACGTCATTTACAAGGTATTATACTGGTTAGATTGGAAAAAAAAAAAAAAAACTGAAAGAAGCTGTCTCCTGACTTATTAAGATAAGAGATGTTATTTGATGGTGGCCCTAAATAAGACAGATGCTGTTACAAAACGATTTCGTACAGGAGAAGCAAAGTAACTCACTTGACTAGTGTGGTCTGTCTTCCCTGTGCACCGTCCAGGTTCAAGCCCAGTCTCCCCACATTGAAGAAGGCTTCAGTGCTGTATTTCAGTGTAGTCTCTCTCTTCTTCAACTTCTTCTTCTCTTCCTCCTCCTCTGCTTCCTCCTCCTCTCTCTCTTGCTCCCTCTTTCTCTCTTTCTCTCTCTCTCTTTCCCTTCCCCCCCCCCTCCTCTTTCTCTTGATAGGGAATTCTACTAGAAAAATCAAAAAGACTGTAGCTGAAGTGAGTGGAGGAGAAAGGAGTTTTATTCACCCAGACCAAGAGTTCAGATCACTTTGAAAACTCATGGCCCCAGAACAAAGGGACGGAACAGCTTGTAGAGGGGTGGCAGGCTGAGAGCAGAACCAGTCATCATCAGCAACAGAGGCTGCTAGGTTAAGGGGTGGGACTTGGACCCCTCGCTCAGGGTCTGGTGACTCTCTTAACTGTTATCTTTTCTGGACAGCTGCGTCTGGGTGATACATTCCTTGAGGGGGAGGAGGTGGTTCCTTTTCCCTGGTCTCCTGCTGTCTGGGGCTTCTCTCTTTCTTACAGTTCACTTAGTTAACTCTTGCTTTGCCTTGACATTCTGCTTCTCATACAAGGCATTTTACTTTCTTGGCCTTCTGCTCAGTTTATCTACTGCTTACTCAGTGACTCCATTTTTGTTTTCAATTATTTCACCTTCTATACAGTCTCAGACTTTTGCACATCCTCACTCCCTCTACACATTCTCGGTCTTTTTGTGTGTGTGTATTTGCAGTTTTTCTATTCGGTGTCACTGTGACCCGGCAGTATGTGTTTGCTTCCCCTCCCAGTTCCATGAAAGCTCCCCCCCCCCAACTCCAACTCTGGCCTTTGTGCTAGGCACCCTCCACCCCAATAGCTGCTGGGGCAGAGATATTCTTGGCACCTTCTGGGGCCTTCTTACAGACACACCATAGCTGTATTATAAACACGTACTACAGCATATTCAGGGGCTTACATTGAAATTCTTTCACGGTCTCTCTCTTTCTCCTCTCCCTATCTGTCTCTAAAATAAATACATGCAAACTGGTGTACCAATAATGATGACACAGACTTTTCAAATGAAGATATCACTGGATGGTATCACCAGCGCTTTGGGGATGCAACATCACATCTCTTCAAATATGTCTCGCCAGCCCATGTTGAGCAGCAGAGTACAGCGGGCAGCGCTCTGACACCGTCCAGCGTCCATCAGTCCCCTCCACTTTGTCCCACTGTCCTCTCATTTCTGCAGTCTGAATTCTCCGAGGGCTTGTTTTGGTTTCACTCTGTCCACTCCCTTGCTTTGCTTCTTGACATTTCAGCCGTGGGTGGCATCATCATCCTGTACTTATCTTCCTCCTTCTGACTTATTTTTCTTCACGGGACCCCTCCAGCTCAAGTTGTGGCAAAAGATCTCATCTTTTCTGGTGGCTGAACAGGGTCCCCTTATGCGTACGCAACACGTCTTTATTCACTCACCTGTGTTGGGGCACTGGGGTTGCTTCCATTTCTTGGCTGTTATAAATAGTGCTGACGTGAACACAGCTGTGCACCTTCTGAGATTAGCAGTTGACTGTGTGTAAGATGCCTCACAGTGAGATTGCTGGAGCACGTGGGAGATCTCTTTCTGCTTCTTTGAGACCTTTCCACACAACTTCCCTGAAAGCCAAAACAGCTTTCAGCCCCACCAGCAGTAGCCGGGCTCCTTCCTCTCCTCCACAGCACCGGCTGCTTCTGGTCTTGTGGATGCGGGCCATTCTTACGGGGGTGAGTTGGTCTCATTGTTGCTTGGATTTTGTGCAGGGTTTTGAAACGCTATTTTCCCTACACAAAGAGACTTTCACATGGAGGAAGGATGGGGAATGTATACAGTCTAAGGAATCTTTGGTTTGGCCTTCCAAGGCAGTTACAGGTGGGAAATAGCAACATTTAATGTAATTTTTTTTAATATTTATTTTATTTATTCCCTTTTGTTGCCCTTGTTGTTCTATTGTTGTAGTTATTATTGTTGTTGTCGTTGTTGGATAGGACAGAGAGAAATGGAGAGAGGAGGGGAAGACAGAGAGGAGAGAAAGACAGACACCTGCAGACCTGCTTCACCGCCTGTGAAGTGACTCCCCTGCAGGTGGGGAGCCGGGGTTCCAACCGGGATCCTTATGCCGGTCCTTGTGCTTTGCGCCACCTGCGCTTAACCCGCTGCGCTACAGCCCGACTCCCTTTAATGTAGTTTTTAAGGTGTTAGAATAGCGCAAACTTGGGGGGGGGCTGGGCAGTAGCACAGCGGGTTAAGCGCAGGTGGCGCAAAGCGCGAGGACCAACGTAAGGATCCTGGTTGGAGCCCCCGGCTCCCCACCTGCAGGGGAGTCACTTCACAGGCGGTGAAGCAGGTCTGCAGGTGTCTGTCTTTCTCTTCCCCTTTCTGTCTTTCCCTCCTCTCTCCATTTCTCTCTGTCCTATCCAACAACAACAATAATAACAACAACAATGAACAACAAGGGCAACAAAAGGGTAAAAAAAAAAAAAAAAAAGATGGCCTCCAGGAGCAGTGGATTGGTAGTGCAGGCACCGAGCCCAGCAGTAAACCTGGAGGCAAAAAAAAAAAAAAAAAGAAAGAAAGAGAAAAAGAAAGATGAATAGCGCGAACTTGGAAGCAGCCTAGATACCCAACAAAAGATGAGTGACTGAGAAAGTGGTGTATCTGTTAGGAAATGAAATACAACCTCGGAATAAAGTTTGGTGTTCGTTCTACTCTGAGCTTGCTTAGTGGGTAACCACAGAATTCAAATGCCGGGAGTCGGGCGGTAGCACAGCGGGTTAAGCGCAGGTGGTGCAAAGTGCAGGGACCGGCATAAGGATCCTGGTTCGAGCCCCCCGCTCCCCACCTGCAGGGGAGTCGCTTCACAGGCGGTGAAGCAGGTCTGCAGGTGTCTATCTTTTTCTCCCCCTCTCTGTCTTCCCCTCCTCTCTCCATTTCTCTCTGTCCTATCCAACACCGACAACAACAATAAAACAACAAGGAAAACAAAAGGGAATAGATAAATAAATAGTAAAAAAAAAAAAAAAAGAATTCAAATGCCAATTAAGGTTTATTTCCTCTTTAAGACTACACTGATAGTGGAATAAGGAGAGTGGGTGAACATATTTATCATGCACCCTGAGCTTTATTAGAGACATTCTGACAGCCTTTTGATTCGGTGAAAACTGTGTATTTATTCGCATCTCCAAAGTAGTATTACTTCATTCTGTTGGACTATCGATGTTCCGAGTATGATTTTACCTTTTCTGTTGTCCAAAGCTGTCCTAATTCAGGGCACTAACAAATATTATCGATATTTGTTTCGTGGTTGAATATAAATAAAACATAAGAAGCAGAGTACTATGTCTAGGTAATAGAGAAACGGCTTGACCTCTTTGTAAATATCATCAAATCTAGCTGAAAAACACATTCTCTTTATTTCCAGACTAGATGGTGCTTTCTTTAAAAATGAATAGGTCAAGAAGTTGATGACCTGCATTTTAAAATATGGATATAGAGAACTGCAAAGAAAGAAAGGAGACTGTAGGTCAGGTTAATGATCCTTTGCTTATCACAGCCTGCCCCAAATCTATAAATGATAAAATATTTTTAGGTTGTTTCCTTTGCACAAACTTCAAGTATTTGAAAGCCTGGCACTGAAATGCTATTTTATACTTTTGTTTTCAAACACTCGGCTCAATTTTCCTTTGGTGTTACTACAAGTAAGGAAATATGTAAACACCAAATTTATGACTGCAGGGGCTTAGAGGAAGAGAATTAGAATAACTTAGACGGGAAATATATATTTTTTGTGAAACAAAAAAAATGAAATAAACTCTCCTTAAAGACAAAAATATCCATAGCAGCATCCATTTTTCCTTTTAAAAAATTATACTTATCTATTTATCTGGATAGAGACAGCCAGAAATCAAGAGGGAAGGGGGTGATAGAGGAGAGAGACAGAGACACCTGCAGCCCTGCTTCACCACTTGCAAAGCTTTCCCCTTGCAGGTGGGGGCCAGGGGCTCGAACCTGGGTCCTTGTGCACTCAACCAGGTTCGCCACCACCTGAGCCCTTATTCATCTTTCTTTCACAGGCGAACTTTTAGAGTCTTACTTTCTTTTTGAAAAAAATGAGATTAAGAGGTGAAATTTGCCAATAGGTTAATATTTTGATTTTTCATGCTTTAATTATTCATTTATTGAAAAAGATTCAAAGGCAGCATTGTTCTTTCACCTTCAAAATAAGTCTGCTGCTCAACAAACTCGGTTTGTATTAATTCGTTAGAAATGAAATGTTCAGCCACAAATACAGACAAGAACTGCATTCCGAATTCTCCTCTGCCCTTTCTCTTTCAAAACAGTACCTCTCCCAAATTGTTGAAAGGTTAACTAATCTCTTCAAAGGTCGCCTGTCTTTAAACTAGCTACAGTACATAAATGTTTTTCTCCTATCCTAGAGCAACTCATCAATAACTCATTAAAACAGCACTGTTTCTTCCTTCAAGTTCTTACTTTCTTGTAAGATTATTTCCTCTTGGCCAACAGAACATTTAACATATGTCACAATTTACAGAAGGAATATTCTATAAGAATCTGTCGTGTTGTTCAATTTATTACAGCTATTAGTTGAGTGCTTAGTATATGCCAGACACTGGTCTAGTTGCCAGGGAAAAGGGGAAAGGCAAGATTATTGATAGGAAGAAATGTTTGCTGTAATGTGTGTTTGTTTACATTTTGCAAAGCGGATAGATATCAGCATGTGATCTTTTTCAGGTCGTATAATGGTTCATAAATCTTAGGAGTGATAGCCCATTTATTTTGATACTGCTGAAATGGATTCACACATTTTCAAGACTATTTTTAAACTAATTTGATAGCCAACAGTGCCTCTTAATATCTTTGATGCTAAGTATAATATAATGCAAAAACCTACTCGCAGAGGTACGATTTTTAAAGTAATGGAAAAACATTAAGAAGATGATGATGGGTAGAAGAAGGTGTGTGGTTGGGAAGGGACTCTAACCCAATAATATAAAATGTGCTTGTATGTTCTGGAAGCTGATCTGCATGCACTTTCGTTTGGCAGTGCTACTGGAAAATAAGAAAACCTTTTGTATAATTGTTCTTGTTTAAACATGGATCTCTCTAACACCCAACTACAACATGTTAGAGTTTTAACCATTACCACTCATTGTTTTATGCCTCAGATGTCATTCTCTCGGAAGGGCAATGCTGAGCTTTGTGACGAGAGACCTTTCTCCCACAGAAATAGCAATCTGCCTTCTTTAAATGAACAATTGCTGTTGATAATACAAGAGTAAACGCAGCTTATAAATCCATGTAGCTTAAAAGTGTTCTGATTTTTGGCATTTATTAAACTCATGTTTTTCACACTATGAATTTGACATAAATTTAGTTTTTCTCCCTTATAAAAGAGGAAACACATCAACAAACACCAGACTGTGTCGTATGTGGCAGAGCCAAGAGAGTTTCATGAAACTTGTGTTTTGATTATGTTTACTTCCATGTCTCTATATGTATTTATTTGGACCAGGTTGAGATGTAAACTGCTTTCCTTACAAGGAACTTTTTATTTTAATTTGCAAGACACTGAATTAGAACATTAAGTGCAACACTCTGAAATCATCCAAAAGAATATTGTCTGATTTACTCAACTGCACATGAATCTCAAGTCTACTTTTTAAAGCTGAACACTTTAGCTTAAATTGAATATACAAAAATTAATATTGATTTGAAAAGAGAATATATAGCTGTGATTAAAATTAAAAGAAAAAGAAGGAAAATGAATGGATGTTATTTAAAAAATCTCCTTACATCAGTGAGCATTAAATACAGACATTCCTGGCAAAATGCAGCTGAGATATATGACCATGAGAGAAAATTAATAATATAGATCATTTCACAGGGCAGAAAGGGTTCATAACTCTCTCTCTCTCTCTCTCTCTCTCTTACACACACACACACACACACACACACACACACACACACACACACACACACATCCAGTCATCAGCAAATTGTAAATAAAAACCACTTTCGATTCCACACAGAACAGAAGAGTTCAACAATCTAGCAATCGCAAATGTTAGCACACATGTTCAGCAGCTAGAATTGTTCTTCATGGCTAGTGGAACATTTTTGTGAGCACTTCCTCAAGCTGGTCTCATGTCGTGAAGGATCCTATTTCCAGAAGAGGATGGAGAAGATCACAGCTCTTCCTAGTCAGTGTCTCTGCTGAAGAGACTTCAACATCTTACTAGTCACTAAGCAATCAGGGTTGTGACACTTGGTCGTGAATTCCAATCTCTAGACACTTATGAGTAAGATATTTAAAGAATAAAGATAAGATCAGAAGTTAGCATGCCCCCCCCCCCCAGGTATGTTGCTGAACTCTCTGCAGATTGCTCTACCTACAGTTTCAGGGGACCTGGTTCTTATGTGGGTGAATTCATGGTGACCCTTCATCCCCCAGCTCAGGAAGACACCCCCCTGGAGGTGTGCAGGGTCCTTGCACTGGTACTGTGTGCACTCAACAAGGTGCGCCACCACTCAGCCCCAGTGTGTTTATTTTCATCTAAACATTACTGAAATAATTGTGAGTGCTCTCTGTCAGACAGCCTTTGTGGATTTTTCTTATTAGGTAACCAATAACAATATATAAGAGATATATAGTCGAGATGTTTTAGCCAGTATCTTGAGACTAGTGTATTTATGTACACCGAGTCTGGATTTAAGGATTAACGTGGCTACTTCAGTAGCAACAATAATGTAAAGCAAAGGATATTTATTTTAATTTTTATCACCTACTCAAGGATCTGGAGGCATAGACAAATTGAAAACAGGTCCTCTGTAAACAAAAGAATTGTGACACTTTTGGCTAAGCTTGTGGGAGGTAAATCAAAGTGTAACATGTTACAGCTGGCAGAAGACAAGTATGAACCACTGGTGTCAATCTCTGTAAAGTGGCTGAGTGAGTGGTAACACACAAAATATTAACAGATCAGTTTGCCCTTTGGCTGTATGATACATAAAATGTGGACTGTATAAGGTCATGCTATATAGTGAGACGTGCAGTTTTCATTACGTTATTAGTGAAATGGCCATCTTGAGAAGATGTATTTTTCCACTAAAGGATTTACTTAGTAGAATTTTCAAAGATAAAATCTGCCTCACAGCCATGTTTATTAGAAAATACAGAGAGATATGTAAAGTAGCTTCATAAAGCACTTTTCTTTCACCGTGAAACTTAAATCACTGCCTAGTAAAGGGAAAGATACATCACAAGACACATCTGCTCTTCCAAGTCACGATTACCTATAATCTCTGTCCCTGTAGCAGTAATGGGCTAAACGGTGCCTGTTAATGTCTCATTATGTAGAAGCTGATTTGAGAAGAGCTTCTAATCTCATTCAGACTCTGAGGCTAGGATACTGGAAACGTCATTTTTAGTACTAACCACCAAGTAATAGGGTCACACTTAATCAAAATGCTTGCGATCAGCATATCAATTTTTTTTTAAAGAAAGGGATTGTCAGATGTGTGGCCAAGCCTTAAAAGAGAACACATCTTGATTTTTTTTAAAGGAATGTAGATCTATATACTCACAAGTACAACTTTATTCTTCACTCTTAGACACAGCTGATAGAATGCAGACATTATCATACATGAAGACCCGGGTTCAAGTCCTAGATCCACACCTGTAGGGGGCAAGCTTCATGAACAAGCTTTATGAAGTAGTGCTGAAGGTGTCCTCTCTTACCCTCTCAGTTTCACTTTGTCCTAGCAAATGAAGAAGAAAGAGGAGGGGGAAGAAGAAAAAGAAGAGAGAGAGAGAGGAGAGAGAGAGAGAAAGAAAGAAAGAAAGAGGAAGAAAAAGAAAGATAGAAAGAAAGAAAGAAAGAAAGAAAGAAAGAAAGAAAGAAAGAAAGAAAGAAAGAAAGAAAGAAAGGGATACACCAGGGCACTGCTGCTCAGTTCTGGCTTAAAGTGAAACCAGGGATTGGTCTTGTGACCTTTGGAGCCTCAAGCATACAAGTTGGCGTTCTATCAGGCTGGGTTATTTGTCTGGATCCGATTATGCTGGAATCTTAGATGTAATATAATTTATATTCTCTTTTCACAGACTACAAAAAGCAATCTATAGCATTGACCCAAGTTTGAGCGTGAAGTCACCTTCCTTTGCTCTTCCATCTTAAGTTTTGGGGGATGCAAGTTCTCTACAGTATAAGTAGTGAGAATTTCTCCCAAGTAAACTTTAAAATAGATGACTTTATTCAAAGACCACTTGAAGAAAAGTTATTAAGTAACTGCTGTACTAAGCAGACTGCTTCAGTTTACAAAGAACAGGATACCATCACAAATTCATTTAAGAGGGAAAAAAAAAATCACACCTAGATTCTAAAATTCAAGTAAACAATGTCCATACTCTGTCTCTCTCCTGAGTTTACCTTTGCTTCTCTTTTGATAAGTCAGTCACTTGGTCTCACTCCTTTATTGTGTAAATAAACTGGATCACTTTGGGGAGAAGGGTCAACTTCCAGCAGCCCCAGTCTCAACATGTTCATGAGAAAAAAGAAAAAAAAAATCCAAAAATGTATGGGGAAATTAATTACTACTTTTTAACAGTTCTGAAAGTTGAAGCAAGTGGGACTCTTGTCTTACTTTGGAACCAATTCCTTCTCTTTGGGCGGGTTCTAGTAGTGGGAGGCAAGCTATCCAAAGAAAACATGATATTTTATTAACAGGAAAAGGCAATGACTGAGGAGATAACATAATGATTATGCAAATAAGTAAATAAGTAAATCCGTGTCTGAGGCACCAATTCCCAGCATCAGCATAAACCAGAGCTGAGTAGCACTCTCTTAAAAAGAAAAATAAAAGAAAGAAACAAAGAAAGAATATGAAAAATTATTCTAAGAAGATCAAACAACCAAACTAATTAAAACTCCACACAAACTAAGCAAAATGAAGTCTACAACACCTATTATATTAAAAAATTAAAACTTTTCTATTAAAGATAAGTATACAATTCATTCTCATAGTACGAGCTGTTTTCTCAGTTTTATATTGATTTACATTCTGTAATTATCATTGACTTTGAATATCTTTGCATGGACCTGTTGACCATCTGAGTGTCTGCAGTAGTGAAAAGTTGATTCAGGTCTTCAACAGGAAAGAAATAACAAATGCTAGTGAGAAAGTGACAAGAAAGGAGTGCTCTTACACTGTTGGCAGGAATGCAAATTGATTCAGCCAGGCTGGAAATCGTCTGAGGAGTCCTCGAAACATTAAAACTGACCCTTCTCCATTACCCAGCAATTCCTCTCTTACGCATCTATCCTGTGAACACAAAAGCATTTACTTATCAGATCTGTGCCCACCTATGTTTGAAGTAGCACTATTTTAATAGTCAACATTTGGAAAAAAAAACCCAAGTGTCCAATGATGAATGAGTGATGAGGAAGTTGTGGTATACAGACAACAAATGGTTGTCTACTTGGGGCCAGGTGGTGGTGCATCTGGTTAAACACCCACATTCCTGTGAGCAAGGACCCAGGTTCAAGCCCCTGGTCCCCACCTGCAGGGGGAAAGCTTCCAGAGTGGTTAGGCAGGCCTGCGGGTGTCTCTCCGTCTCTCTTCTCTCCATCTCACTCCATTCCTTCTCAATTTATCTCTGTCTCTACCCAATAATAAATAAAATATTTTAAAAAGACAAAGGATTGTCTGATCAACACTTAGATATGATGAAACCTTGTCTTTTGCCACAGCCGGATTAGAACCGAGAGACGCCTGATATACAAAAAAAAAAAAAAAAAGCTGCTAGAAGAATAAGAATGACTGTTAGACCATCTCACACATAGGCAAGGCCTGAGAAAATGAAACAAGGAATAATATAGGAGAAAACCTGATTGGAAAGTGTTGTCCCACAGCAGATCAGAAGACTCAGACATGTGCCGGGTGGCTTAAAGGCTTAAGGACCCAGAGCCCTTTGATGGTGACGGTTTCGTGGAAGGCTAGATAGACTGAGATCCCTCTTGGGGAGATGGGTAATTGTTCTCCTCTGACAGCAGCAATACACATGAATATTTCTTTAGTAAAGTGTGATTTCTATGGTATGTACTGTTACCTAGTTTTTATATTATGGGCGCTTTGAATTTTATTTTGTTGGTATGAAATAGTATGTGATAATACCCATTATATCTAGGGAACAAATTCAGAAAGTGACAGCATGCCGTTTATATGTGTGTTTTCCAAGTTTAATATTGACTGTAAAACACATGAACAACTACATTTTGGAAGCCAACTCAAGTTCCCTATCCCCAGGGACTTTTTACTTTTTGTGGAACCCTCACTGCAGAGGCTTCACGGACAACCCTACTTTATGCCTAGTCCATCCCTCCTCCCTGGAAATCAGAAGCTGCAAGTGTGGGTCCCACTCTGTATTCATTCATGTTGGCTTCTCTGGTAGCCATCACCCAGACCTAGGTGTTTTCTAAGGGATACCTTCATTACTGGGCTATTTTACATCTGGCTGAACACACATGTTATTATTATGAAAGGCCCAAGTTCAAGCCCCCCGCCCCCAGTCCCCACTTGCAGGGAGGGAAACTTCATGAGAAGTGTATCAGTGCTGCAGGTGTCTCTCTGTTTCTGTCTCTCCATCTTTCTTAAGTTTTCTCTATCTCTTCAATAAATAAATAGAATATGTTTTAAAATCTACCTTCCTTAGGCAAGAGCCACATTTTCACTATCCTAGGTTTGGGGAGCTGTAAATGAAGACCAGATAGAATGAGAAATACATATTTGGTCCTCGGAGTCATCCAAACGTGTATTTCTTGCAAATACGTATTTATCTTTTGCTTACTGAGAATTTATACTGGAAAGAAAGCTCCTCAGAGATCCTTTAAATGACAGTTGATACCACTTGAGATAACAAAGATGGTTACTGTCTTTGGAATACTGAGAACATTGAAGTTTCTTGCAGGATGTTGCCCTGTCACACATGTTCCCCATGGTAGGTTGTCACTATAAATACACTCGCCCATTCATATATTGACTTTTTTTTTTCACCAAGGCCTTGTACTTGCATGATTCCATGGTTTTCAGGCCATGGTTTTTTGTTTCATTTTTTTTTCCAGTGTGTGCGTGCGTGTGTGTGTGTGTGTGTGTGTGTGTGTGTGTGTGTGGGTGTGTGTGTGTATGTGTGTGTGTAGTAAGAGAGTGAGAACCACTACTTTGAAAATATGAGATGGGATTTTCTGGAGACATCTTGGAAGCTGGGAGATAGGTGGTGACATTTGACACAAAACAAGTGACATTGGATGAGATTAGGTGGTCTAGGTAAGGGGCAGAGGATACCCACTAATAAACATAATAAACATCATGGTGGTATTTATCTGTCCATTAATTAAAATTATATCAAAGCGAACTCTTCATTATAGCATCATATAAAAGGCGGTCATTTATCATTCTAAATCCACATTTATTGATGTCTGTTTTTGCATGAAGGTTGACAGTTTGGCTTTCTGTTCATGGTGCAATGGACTCCCTCTACTCAGTATTTCTGGTTTTCTGTTCATGGTGCAATGGACTCCCTCTACTCAGTATTTCTGGTTTTCTGTTCATGGTGCAATGGACTCCCTCTACTCAGTATTTCTGGTTTTCTGTTCATGGTGCAATGGACTCCCTCTACTCAGTATTTCTGGCCCCTGCCTCAGGTAACCACTAATTTAGTCATACAGCCTAAACGTTTATTTTTGATGGACGGCAAAGCAGCACACCACCCAGGTAAGTCCTAGCTTCTCTGGTTTTAAATGCAGAATGTCTCTTATCCTGGGAAACCCCTCAATCTAGACATGCATACATACAACACATTTTAATTCTCTATTTTAATAATTTATTATTTACTGATTTATTTTTAGATAGAGGCAGAGACCGTGGCACAGCACAGCACAGAAGCTTCCTGGAAGGCAATGGAGGCTGGGCTTGAACCCGGTGTCATGTTCATGGGAAAATAGTGCATTATCCAAGTGAGCTATTTCTCCAGCACTCCTGATGTTGTCTTTCAGACGAACTACAGTGGGCATAGGCAAAAAAATAACGGGGGAGGGAGGTGAGGAACTAGAGATGGAGAAACACAGAAGGAACCTGCTAGAGTGATTTCAGGGAACCCTCTAAAATAAAGTACCAATGCAGTGGCATTGAACGTAGTGGCTCCCAGACTTCAGACTTTGCGTTTAGGAAGAGACACAGACATCCTTTCAGGTCGCTAAAGGGAAGATGTATGTCTGGTAGGACCAGTAGTTGTTTCAACTTAATCCAGAAAGCAAATTACTAGTAGTGATACTTTAACATGTGGATATGGCAAGCCAGCAAGAGTAGAGAGAGACTAACAACAGAGATAGAGTTTAAGAAAGGGTTTAGATTGAAGAGGTAAAAGGACTTATATAAAGCTCAGTCTGCAGAGACAGAGACCCCTATGGAAATAGTAGCAAACAGTTCATGAGAGCTGACAGTGTCTTGAATAGTGCCAGATGACACCATTGTAGGATCAAAAGCACATTGTTTTCAATAAGTCTGGATTCACTGATGGCTGAAGAAGGAAAAGCAGTTAGCAATTTTTCTCCTATCAGGAACAAGGGCCGTATTTTGCTAGGATAGATTTTTGAACAATGCCATTCAAGAGAAAGTTCTTTAGGGAAGGTGTGAAACTACTTGAAGATTTGGCACAGTAAGAGAAGATTAAAGAATGAGAGATCTTCAGCCCACAGAAGGGCTGATTTGCAGTAGTTCTCAAGTAGTCCTTACTTACATGAAGGACTCTTCTATGGAGACACTCCTCTGGAACTCACCTTTGGGAGTTTAGAATTTAAGACCCGACCACTGCTTTGTTCTAATTCAGAAGAATACAGCTGGTTTGTGATGAATGAAGAGCAAAGTGTATTTGGAATTGTTTGGAATCACAAGGGGTGAGGAGAAAGCTACAAAGAGACAGATTATGGTCCCTGAGGGAATACCAGTGCTTAATTGAGGAGAGAATGCCTTATGGCCTCCTTTCAGAGGGTTATTTTCAGATAACAATGAATATATACATGACTTTGTTTGCTAACTACCTGGGTGCAGCACATTAGGAGACTGAACAGTTTGTGCTTCCATTTACAGAGAATAATATCATTTTGCTTTTTACATTTCCTCTAAAAGTTTCAACTGTTGACTCACTTTCATATTTTTAGAATGAGAATGGGTTGGCTCAGTAAAGGGTTCTTTTATCTTTGATAGTTTCTGGTCTTGGAATGTATATTAACCATCAGGATCATTTAATATTTATTAGTTACTGTAGCTTCTATATGTATGAGGTATGTGAAAACTGAAACGATAGCTTAGTAACAAAACAGATAACACATAAATCTGCAGGATTACTTTTGAAAACCAAGGAAATCTGTAAATCTCAATGAAAATTCCTAGTTTTACTCTGCTGTTTTTTTTTCCCTATGACCACTTTAATATGATGATTTAAAAACAACAGTGTGCTTAGTCTTATATTAAAACTATCGAAGGCCAACAACATTCCTCCCTTGGATAGAGTGATGCCTCCTGCGAACCCAGGTTTGAGCACTGTTCTCACTACACTGAAGGAAGTCTTGGTACTGTAGTCTCTTCCAGTCTCTCTACCACTGTCTCCACAAGAAAAAAAAAGAAAGAAAGAAAGAAAGAAAGAAAGAAAGAAAGAAAGAAAGAAAGAGAGGAGAGGAGACTAGACCTCATGTGGAATAGTAATATATATTTAGAAAGAGTTGTTGGACCTTTGATGACTAAAAGTTTATAATTTACTGTCTTACATCTTTTCCCCATCAAAATGGACAACAGGAGAATAATATAGTTAAAAAAGAATTGAGGGTCTTCTCTCTGGCCAAATGTAGGAAGAGCTCGACTATGCTTTCGAGACAGAAAAGGATACCTTCAATGCTGGTCATCTGAAGCATAAATTTAGCTGTTACTGATCATATTGTCCTCCAGTTGAAGTAACTAATCCTTCAGTTGATGGCAAATGGAAGTAAGAGGGTCTGATTATTTCACTTTGAATTTTAAAAGACACACAGTCTGGTTTAAACTTAGCCGACTAAAAATAAAATAATGGAAAAAGGTGTTGTCAGCTAACTCAACAGAAATAGAAATGTTTTCATTACTTCAAAAATAATGAAAATATATTTTAGTAAAGAAGAAATCAACACTCCATCTCCCAGCATTATTTTGGAAACAGATCATAGAATGGTAATGTGAGGAGGCTGGATGGGAAGCATACAAATCCAAAATGAATCTTTTCAGAATCATTCAGGGTCAGGTGCACCAGAACTCTGTGCCTGGAAATATTTATTGCCCATTGCATAAAAATTTAGCAAAGCTGTTTTTCATTAGGTTGTATATAGAAAAAAGAAGCATATATGGATATATGCATGAAGCATATTTTGGTCTTGATGGTGTGAGACAGAAAATAGAAACCAGTGGCTCGTAGATCCTGTAAGAATTTCATCAAACAACTTTCTGAGTGTTCTAACACATAGTGTGGTACTAAATTTAATCAACTGTAGCATATTATAAAGTTTTCCATAAATAGATTTCTATTATGACTATTAGGGAAATTTCTGCTAATATTTTCTTCATTGAAGCATGTGCTTTGTATTTAAAAAGAATTCCAAAAAAAGCAATATGCCCTAATGGATGTGAGAGATAGAACCACTTGCAATATAGCATACTGCCTTGGAAATAATAGGATCAATCATTTCTCTTCAGTTCACGTGATAAAGGATTTCATAGCACTTAAATTAGAGCTAATTTGTCCTGAGTTAGACAGACCATTTACCCAAATCTTCGTACCCACTTTGGTAAGTCATTCTATAATTTCTTCATCAAATGCCATTGGATGAAATTATTTGTGAATTTTTCACAGCTGTGAAACATCAAACGTGATCAAAATTCTGCTGTTAAAGAGAAAATTTAGAAAATCATTTTGAAAATTGAGACCAATGTACTTTTTTTTCTGATGACTTCTTTTGCCAAAGAAAATAAATCAAAACAACATTCGTAAGACGGGATCATGGAAATTGAAGCAATTGGCTATTAACAGTTAGTTTGCATGCTTTCAGATAATAAGATTCACTCTGGGTGAATCTATGTTGACATGCAGACTACCAGCCATGAGATGATTTTGACATAATAACACATGTTCCTGTGAATACAGTTTAAGCTGTTTCTATAAAAGGAAATCACAAAGCTCTATATTTATATAAGGTGTTACCCTTAATTCACTCATTTAAAGAATGGAAATTTACTATTAGCTTAGAACTGTTCAAGTGTGTTGGAATAAAGAAATTCATGTCAGTTCTAACCTTTCTTCTTTTTTTTTTTTTTTTTTTTGCCTCCAGGGTTATCTCTGGGGCTTGGTGCCTACACCACCAATCCACTGCTCCTGGGGGCCATGTTTTTCTATTGTTTTTGTTGTTGCTGTTATTATTGTTGTTTCTGCTGCTGTTGTTGTTGGAAAGGCCAGAGAGAAATGGAGAGAGGAGGGGAAGACAGAGAAGGGGAGAGAAAGACAGACACCTGCAGACCTGCTTCATCGCTTGTGAAACAACCCCCCTGAAGGTGGGGAACAGGGGTTCGAACCGGGATCCCTGTGCTGGTCCTTATGCTTTGCACTATGTGCGCTTAACCTGGTGTGCTACCACCCAGCCCCCTTAACCTTTCTTTTTAAAATTTTTATCTTTGTGTGGGCAGGCATACACAAAGAGAGAGAGAGAGAGAGAGAGAGAGAGGGAGAGAGAGAGAGAGAGAGAAGGACAGAGAGGACAACACAAAGCTTTCTACGGTGCAGTAGGAGCTAGGTTCAAACATGGATCTTGTTCATGTCAGAGTAGTGTACCTTCATGTGAACTGTCTTCCCAGCCCTCTGGGTACTTTATTTTATTTGTTTCCAAGCTAACCTTGGCGTATAAGACTATGTTTTTTTAAAATTTTTTTTAAATTTTATTTATTCCCTTTTGTTGCCCTTGTTGTTTTATTGTTGTAGTTATTATTGTTGTTGTCATCGTTGTTGAATAGGACAGAGAGAAATGGAGAGAGGAGGGGAAGACAGAGAGGAGGAGAGAAAGACAGACACCCGAAGACCTGCTTCATCGCCTGTGAAGTGACTCCCCTGCAGGTGGGGAGCGGGGGGCTCGAACCGGGATCCTTATGCTGGTCCTTGTGCTTTGCACCACCTGCGCTTAACCCACTGCGCTACAGCCCAACTCCCCTATTTTTTTTTTTTAAGGAATACAATCTCACACCTCTTCAAAACACGTTTCTAAACCACTCCCACCACCAAGGTGCCACTATCTGTCCACCAGGCCCCTGGGCTTCCTCTCCACCCTCAGCCCATGCCTCCCAAGCTAGACTCTGAACTCTGGGCCTACCTTTTGCTCCTCATTTGACTTTGCTTATTTGGTTTCTTTATATACTCCATATGAGTGAGATCATTCACTGTTTTCTTTCTCTCTCTCTGTTTTTTATTTATAAAAAGGAAACATTAACAAAACCATAGGATAAGAGGGGTGCAACTCTGCACAATTCCCACCACCAGATCTCCTTATCCCATACCCTCCCCTGATAGCTTTCCTATTCTCTATCCCTCTGGGAGCATGGACCCAGGGTCACTGTGGGATACAGAAGGTGGAAGTTCTGGCTTCTGTCATTGCTTCCCTCCTGAACACGGGTGTTGACAGGTGGATCCACACTCCCAGCCTGTCTCTCTCTTTCCCTAGTGGGGCAGGGCTCAGGGGAAGCAGAGCTCCAGGACATATTGGTGGGGTTGTCTGTCCAGGGAAGTCTGGTTGGCATCATGGTAGCATCTGGAACCTGGTGGCTGAAAAAAGAGTTAGCATATAAAGTGAAACAAGTTGTTGACTAATCATGAACCTAAGGGCTGGAATAGTGCAGATGAAGAGTGAGGGTCCTCCATTTTGTAGATAGCTAGTAGGCATATTTTAGTTATATTCCAAAGGGCCCATGACTATACGAGTTGTGTTTTTTTTTTTTTTCCTGAGCCTGACATCTGATATGCAGGTGGATCCTAGTTATTGTCTGAGGAGATGATGTCATGACTGGAAAAAGGACCAGAAAGCTGGATCAGGGAAGAGAGTAGCTCCCTAATATGGGAAAGGGGTCTAAATATTGTTGACTGTAAACCCCATTGATTTAATCTGATCTGAGGCCCATATTCAGCTTAGGAGCCTGTGTGACCTCTGCATCCCTGTAGATCTGAGCTCACATTCTGTGGTCATGAGTAGGAACATTCCAAGCTGCCCCAGTATCAGGACCCATCTTCCTCAGGTGGAACATAGAGTATGTTGTCCATCCTCCCCTCGGTATTTGTCTGAAAATGACTTTTTAGCACTCTATCAAGCCTGAGTGAAGACTGGATAGTGTATTCTTGGGTAGATGTCTTTTCTTTCTTCTTCTTCTTTTTTTTTTTTTTTTGCCTCCAGGGTTATTGCTGGAGCTCGGTACCTCTACTATGAATCCACTGCTTCTTGGAGGCTCTTTTTCCCCTTTTGTTGCCCTCGTTGTTTATCATTGTTGTTATTATTATTGTTTTTGTTATTGCTGTCATTGTTGTTGGATAGGACAGAGAGAGGAGGGGAAGACAGAGACGGAAAGAGAAGCTAGACACCTGCAGACCTGTTTCACCACTTGTGAAGCGACTCCCCTGCTGGTGGTGAGCCGGGGGGCTCGAACCGGGATCCTTACCGGTCCTTGCGCTTTGTGCCAAGTGTGCTTAACCCGCTGCGCTACCACCCAGCCTCCTCTTTCTTCTTTTTTCTTATACTTTTTAAGTCTTTACTTATTTGATATAGACAGCCAGAAATCGAGAGAGAAGGGGGTTGGTAGAGAGGCAGAAATGAAGAGAGACTTCTGTAACATTCAAAAAGCTTTCCTGCTGCTGGTGGGGATTTGGGGTTCAAACCCTGGTCCCTGGTGTATTGTAACAGGAGCACTCAACCAGGTGCGCCACCACCCGGCCCCTTTGCGGGGATGTCATTTTCATTCAGAACTTTGGACGCATCCTGCCAGTCCTTCTCCACAGACTCTCTCTAGTCTTCAGACTAGACTCCATGCCCCCTTGAGGGATTCTGCACGAGCTTCTCTTCCTGGAAAGTTTGGCCCAGCCGGTCACTTCTCAGCCTTTTGTTGACTGGCATCCAGGCTAAGCTATCTTCTCAGAATGCCTGCTTCCTGTCGTCACGCTCACAGTACGCTCACAGTTCTGCACTGAGTCGATCCTGTTTATTCTGCATCTAGTATGACAAGACAGAGCGCTCTTAAACTGCTCCGCTAGTAAAGCATATCCACCTCCAGTTGTGGCGATCCAGTGTAAACAGAATTTGTTACATTCTTTCATGGGGTGTGTCTTATTCTTGAGATCAGAAAATGGCTACAAATTCTCTTTACCTCTTTTTCACTTAAATAGGCAAGAGATGAATGAAAGTGTAAAGTGGACGGGTGTCCATGAGACCACAAGCTTGAGAGAGGAAGCTAAACAGGTAAGGACACGCGCGTTCCCGGTTTCATCAAGTCTCTGTAGCAATAGTCTATGCGCTGTTTGTCAAATGAATGTATGTATCTGGTTTTATACCACTTCAGCTACTTGCCGTCAGAAATAGCTACACAGGCCCAGTTTAAGGTCTCAACTCCAACAGGAAACACAAGTTCTAAAATAACTTCCCCAATCACTTAGATTCAAGGGGCTGAACTGTCTTTTTCCGAGCATGAGTTTCATACTTGTTTATTTGTTGACTAGCTAATGATCTCCAATTCTGCAAGAGCTGGGACTTTCGTCTTTTCTTTTCTTTTTTTTTTAAGCACCTTTGTTGTCATATTTCACCTGTCAGAACATCACAGAATATGTGATGACGGTAAATGGAGAAGATAGTCTAGAGATTTCCCATGTTTATACCAGAGGGAAAATGCCCAAGGCAAGAGAGTCTCATGTGGGGAAGTGAAGGAGGCAGGAAGTAATGGCAAATAGGTCTTCCTGTGTGGAGCAGAGTGTCTGGTGGGATGTCTTGAGGAAGATGCCAACAAGTGAGTTACTTTGGAGAAGATCTGCTCTACACCTGCTGCTGTGGCCTGCAGAATCTCTGGTTCAGCTTAGAACAATAAGCGATGGCATAGATTTTTTTTTTTTTAATAGACAACCTTGATGTGCAAGATGGGACCTTATGAAGTTTGGTAAATTGACCAGGCAGTGGCACACCTGATTAAGCACTCACATTACAGTGCCCAAGGATCCAGGTTCAAATCCCTGGTCCCTGCCTGCAGGGGAAAAGCTTCACGAGTGGTGAAGAAGGGCTGAAGGTTTCTCTCTGTCTCTTTTCCTCTCTATCTCCCCTTCTCCCTCTCAATTTCTCTCTCTGTCCAATAATAAATAAAAACAAATATTTAAAAATAGGTTTGGTAATAATAAAAAATATGGCAGTGAGTCATTAAAAACTACTAAAATAAGGGAGTTGGACAGTAGCGTAGCGGGTTAAGTACACATGGCGCAAAGCACAAGGACCTGCGTAAGGATCCCGGTTCGAGCCCCTGGCTCCCCACCTGCAGGGGAGTCGCTTCACAGGCGGTGAAGCAGGTCTGCAGGTGTCTGCCTTTCTCTCCTCTTCTCTGTCTTCCCCTCCTCTCTCCATTTATCTCTGTCCTATAACAATGACGACATCAACAACAATAACTAAAACAAGGACAACAAAAGGGAAAATAAATAATAAAGAAATTTTAGGGCAGAGGGTAGATAGCATAGTGGTTATGCAAACAGACTCTCATGCCTAAAGCTCCGAAGTCCCAGGTTCAATCCCCCGCACCACCATAAGCCAGAACTGAACAGTGCTCTGGTTAAAAAAAAAAAAGAAATTTTAAATTTAAGATAAATAAATAAATACAAATAAAAACTATGAAAGTAGCCATTTTCCTGGGTTTCAACTATGGGCACCATTATACTGAAAACAGAATTTTGCGAGGTATACTCTTTTTGTCCAGTTTTCTTAGCCCAGCATCATGTGTGCCAGTCATTCATTTGCACACATACATAGAGATGATTCCATTGTCTGAGGCACTGAAGTTGCTGGGAAGTGTTTGCTTGAGTCTGGCGGTCCTGACACATGAAAGCATGTTCCCATCTTCGCCTGTTACCCATCTGAATAGTTTTATTTTGTTTACTAGCATATCTATCCTGTGGATGATCTTTTGTTCTGTTTATGTGCTTCTATATGTGAATTTGTGTTTGCCACAGACAGAGTTTCTAGGAATGTTCTCTGCCATGCCATTTGACAAACTATTGCCAAGTCCCCTTGGGAGTGGTTGGGTCTCAAGATACGTTTCTGCATTTCGGTAGATATTGTCCACTTCTCCGTGCTCCCTGTGAATTTCTGTGGCCCCACATTCTGCCCCCCCCCAATTTTTAACATTTATATTTATTTACTTTCCCTTTTGTTGCCCTTGTTTTTTTATTGTTGTTGCAGTTGTTGTTGTTATTGATGTCATTTTTGTTGGAAAGGACAGAGAGAAATGGAGAGAGGAGGGGAAGACAGAGAGGGGGAGAGAAAGACAGACACCTGCTGACCTGCTTCACCGCCTGTGAAGCGACTTCCCTGCAGGTGGAGAGCCGGGGGCTGGAACCGGGACCCTTAAGCTGGTCCTTGCGTTTTGTGCCACGTGTGCTTAACCCACTTTGCTACCACCAGCCAGACTCCCCTATCCCCCAATTTCTATTCTCTGTTTTTCACATTTGAGATTATAGGGCGGAGGGGGTGTGTCCTTCTATCACCTTAATTTGCATTTGTGTGGTGCCTTCCCCACTTTTAAAATAAGTTTTCTGATGTTGCTTATTTGAATTTCTTTTGTTTCGAGTCTATTCAAGTGTTTGGCACAAAGTTTCACTGAGATTTATGTCTATTTACTAATAATTTCTAAGATATCTTTCATTACCTGGACTGAACTCTCCTTTGTTCTGAGTGTGAAGTAGTTTACCTTGTGAGGGTTGCATTTCCATCCTGCTTAGACTGTCCTCTGAAGGCAGAGATGATTTTTCAGAGTCTGTGTTGTGATCTTCACTGATCATTAACTCTGCTTACTAAAAATTACACATCATAGAAGTGGGGCACTTACCCATAGTAGGACTCAAGTCAGGATATTCTACATACCACAGGGTCACAAAAACACTGCTTGACCATTCTCATTCAGTATGTGACCAATCTGTAATAACTTTTAGCTAGTTGTATAGATCTGAATACATAATGCAGATGCATATACAGCTAGCTTTGATTATTTCAGTGCAACATCAATGTACAGAGACCTGATACTGTAGATTTACTATCTATGTCTTTTCATTGCCTATCTTAAACCTTTGAGACTTTCCTGTATCATTAGCAGATAAAATAATGTTGCACTAAGAGAAGATTTTGCCATTGTGAGACCCATTACAAAGACCTCTTGCAATATAGCAGAAACCATCAGAAAATCTCAGAATCTACAGCTTCCTGTTAAAAGAGTCATGACCCTGGGTCCATACTCCCAGAGGGATAAAGAATAGGAAAGCTATCAGGGGAGAAGATGAGATACGGAGATCTGCTGGTGGGAATTGTGTGGAGGTGCGCCCCTCTTATCCTATGGTTTTGTCAGTGTTTCCTTTTTATAGATAAACAAACAAACAAAAAGACCCACAGAAGTGATATCCACACAGGAACCATGGAGCCTCAAGGCAAGGAGTGGCACAGAGACTGAAAGACAGAAAAGATACATGTAGTGGGGTTTTCACAGGGATGCCTTGTGGTAAAAGACATCCTGCTACATTCCTTCTACAAAAATCTGCAGCAAACTCTGAATGATCTACCAAATAAAGCATCCTCTTGTGAGGGCTGACAAAGCCTGTCACTTAGATGGTGAACTGCTTTCCTATGTGCCTAGCCCTGGCTTGAGTTTGGGTCCCATCACCTTGATGGGAACTGTGTGTTGTGGTCTCTCAGTCTCTCTCTGCCTCCACATAAAAAAAAGAAAGAAAGAGAAGAAAAAAGAAGTAAAAGACTATTCCTTTGAAAGGACACTGATTAGTAATGGAATATGGTAGAGCTATTTCTCTTTAAACCCCCTATCCATGTTAGAAGTCATGTCAGGGCAGTGCACATATCATAACCTGGGACACATTTGTCAAGAAGATGGATTCTGACACCACATCTAAAATGTTAAAGAAATTTAGTGAAGGGCCTGGGTGGTGGCACACCTGGCTGAGCACACATGTTACAGTTCACAGGGACCTGGGTTTGAGCCCCCAACCCCCACCTGCAAGGGGAAAGCTTCTTGAGTGGTGAAGCAGGGCTGCAGGTGTCTCTCTGTCTCTCTCCTCTATCTCCCTCTTCCCTCTCTATTTCTGGCTGTCTCTATGCAATAAATAAAGATAATGGAAAAAAAATTAGTGAAGGGCGAGAGAGATGCATCACTAGGTAGGGGACCGGGGGAACTCACTTTGCCAGGTATGTGGCCTGGGTTCTAGCTATGGTATTACATGGGCAATGCCTTGGCAGCAGAAAAAGCTCTCTGCTGCAGTGTCTCTCCCTTTGGCGTGAAAACATACCACACATACAAACAGACACACCCTCACATACACACAACCACACACACACCTATACACATACACACACAGACACACACTGACACATGTGCTATACAGTAGTGGTTCAATTGAATAGTGAATACTTAAAGTTACCTATGAAAGGAATCAATGAATTTTTTTAAAACTCTTTTTTATTTTTTTATATCTATTTATTTATTTTTCCTTTTGTTGCCCTTGTTTTAGGAATCAATGAATTTATCAATATGAGAGGTTTCTTACATCATTTTGAAGATGGGGATTAATTACCACTGATGCTTAAATGGCTTTGCCGGGGAAGTTAAATCAGTGTTGTTGACCATGTGGTTGCATAAGAATGTCCTTAAAAGACTTTTACTTTGCTCCCTTTTAGACTTGGTTGGAATCTGGAAGGCTAGATGGTATGGTGCTCAGAACAATGAACTGTGGGTAGTTCAAGAAACATAGATGCTGTTGTTTGTGTTGAAATGACTGGTGGCAAGCATTCCCCTTCATTCTACAGAGGGTTGATGTCTCGATGACCTTGTGCCAATGTGCATGCTGTGACTGCAAAGGGCTTGGAAGCTTTGTGTGGACACAAGTCAGCGTGTCAGAGAGATTTGTGCTTACTAGAGCTTTTTGATTCCCAAGTAATGGCAGCTTCATGTTCATGGACATTCCCTGACCACACAAGGTGGTGATGGTGTGTGTGCTGGTCATCAGATAGACAGCACTTCCCTTAAAACCTTGGCCATGGAGTCGGGCTGTAGCGCAGTGGGTCAAGCGCACGTGGCGCAAAGCACAAGGACCGGCATAAGGATCCCGGTTCAAGCCCCCACTCCCCGTCTGCAGGGGAGTCACTTCACAGGTGGTGAAGCAGGTCTGCAGGTGTCTTTCTTTCCTCCTCTCTGTCTTCCCCTCCTGTCTCCATTTCTCTCTGTCTTATCCAACAACAACAACATCAACAATAATAACTACCACAACAATAAAAACAAGAGCAACAAAAAGGAAGTAAATAAATATTTTTTAAAAAATAATAAAAAAAACACTGGCCATACACGTGGCTGTGAAACAGATTTCTGAAATTTCAGTCAACAATTGATTTCCTGAGGAGAAGTAGTGGGTAGAGTAGGTCAGTGTGGAGGCCTAAGTGGTAAATACTTAATTAGATCCTTTATGGTGTTTTCTTTAGGTTTTTTTACTTGCTTGCTGAGCTTATTAAGTCCACGTCTAATCACAACAGACTACTGAGCACTTTTACTTTGCAATATCTAGTTTACCCTAACTTACGGACGTATGTGCACGTGTGTACGCTGTCCCCTAGACCCTGGTCTATATCTAAGGTATGTAACTTTATTAGGGAGTGAATCATTTAAAATGGAACTAGGTGGTCCCGTGCATTAGGAAAGGCCTCACCTGATTATTGAGTTGGAAGGTTGACATCTCAGATTGACTGTGTCTTTGGATACAGTCAAAACAACAACAACAAAAATATTTCCTTGGACTTCATGTGCGTCATGTAATGACCTGCAATCAGGAAATGCCTTCCTGTGTCACATATCTCAAGGGCATATTGACCCATAATATTTGGTTTTAGATTTTGCTGTAGTGAGTTTGACACTGTAGTAGAGAAGGTGCCTCTCAGTAACTCCACGAGTCATTGGACATCTGCGGCACTAAAGTGATCAGGAAGTAGTTGCAGAAGAACTACAGGGGCAGTACAGTTAAAAGCAAAAGAAATCCCTGGGAATATTGAGATATGTCTGTCTCTCTTACACACTGTTCCACTCCTTGTCAGTGCAGCTCGCTTTAATTTGGGGGTATTGACCTCACTCTTACCTTCACGGCTGAGGATGCGGATAATGTCCTGCCCAAGTTACAGCAGAGAATATATAAAAGTCATTTATGATGGCTGCCTTTTAGCGTCTGGAACATGAGCTATAGTTGACAACTGAGTGAAGAAATACCTCACTTTGGACATGCTCCAAACATAATCACTCAAGTATTGATCTCAATGTAGAAGGAATGCATTTCTGCTCAGCCTGGTAGACAGATGGAGAAAGTGAAATCCTCAGACCACTTGAGGAAGGTCAGTCCTACACAGTCCATATCAGGAGATTATGGAAAACAGAGACATTGCCTGAATGCTAAAGTATGGAGCTCTGAACACAAGGTGTGCTGAGGAAAGATGGTCACTGTCATCCGCAGCCCGACACAAGAGCAAGAACTCCATCAACCATGGTCAAGACACAGTTTGTCCATGTAGCAGGACCCAGAAAGAGGGCCACAGACTGGCTCGTAAGTCAGCTGCCCAGGCTTTGGTGAGTCAGAGTAATTGCCCCAAGATACAAAAATGGATAAAAGCAAAAAAGTGACAAAGCAAAACTGGGAGCAAATCTCAGTCCGTGAATAACCAAAAGCATCTTTACAGTGAAGGAAAGTTTCTCTATAGTGTCTCAGAAATGTTACCACTAGATTCCTTTCCAGCTGTGATTTATATCAGCTGAACACAGTGGGGACTACTGCTTCTACAATCAAAACTCGTGTTTACTTAAGATTCTCCTCTGCTTGAAACAAGGGGAAACAAACAAAAAAACAAAAAAACTTGCAGGGGCTGGCTGGTGGCGCACCTGGTTGAGCACACATGTTACAGTGCGCAAGGACCCAGGTTCGAGCCCCTGGCCCCCACGTGCAAGAGGAAAGCTTCACAAGTGGTGAAGCAGGGCTGTAGGTGTCTCTCTGCCTCTCTCCCTCTCTATTACCCCATTCCCTCTCAATTTCTGACTGTCTCTATCCAGCAAATAAATAAAAAAGTTGAAAAAGAATTCTATTTATTAAAAAAAAAAGCTTCTGGGGGAGTCGGGCTGTAGCGCAGCGGGTTAAGCGCAGGTGGCGCCAAGCACAAGGACCGGCATAAGGATCCCGGTTCGAACCCCGGCTCCCTACCTGCAGGGGAGTCGCTTCACAGGCGGTGAAGCAGGTCTGCAGGTGTCTGTCTTTCTCTCCTCCTCTCTGTCTTCCCCTCCTCTCTCCATTTCTCTCTGTCCTATCCAACAATGACAACAACAATAATAATAACTACAACAATAAAAAAACCACAAGGGCAACAAAAGGGAATAAATAAATAAAATAAATATATATATTAAAAAAACTTCTGTAGGAATTTTTGTTTTAAGTCAATTTTCTCTGTCATTAAGATAAAATACTTGTGGGGCTGAGTCATAGCACACCTGGTTGAGCTCACAAGTTACAATGTGCAAAGATCCAGGTTCAAGCTCCCTGTCTCCACCTGCAGGGGGAAAGCTTTGAGTGGTGAAGCAGGGCTGCAGGTGTCTCTCTGTCTATCTCCCTACCACTCCCTCCCTTCTCCCTTTCTGGCTGTCTCTATGCAACAAATAAGTAAAGATATTTTTAAAAATTAAAAAGATAAAATACTTGTATATAGAACCAAATGATGGTGCGGGCAGTGGCACATCCAGTAGAGTGTATGTATTACCATGAGCAAGGATCCTGGTTCAAGCCCTTGGTCTCCACCCTTCCTACCTCAATATCTCTCTGTCCTATCATATAAATATAATAAAAAAAAGAAAAAAATGGCAAAGTACTAAGAAGAAATGCCAGAGATAATAAGATACATTTAAAATAAAATACAAAAGTCATAGTAAAAAATTTTTTTCTAAAAAAATATTTGTTCTTTTAAACACCAAAATATGACAAAAAGAGTAACATTTTAAAAATGCTAAATAACTACATAATTCACTGTAGGATATGTCATGATACGCAAGAACTTTACATCAATGAAATAATATCAAGACATAATCACTGTATGTTGGAAAGTTAGCCAGATAGCCCCTCTCCTTCCCGAGTCAATCTGTCTCTGATTTCCTAGCATTTCAGGGGCAACATTACATGACTTCTCAAAATTAATGCAGAACATCAACCTGAATTGAGCAATTTCATTCACAGATCCTTTCAATTTATATTTATTTCAGGTGTACTAAGTGTTGGACATGCTACTAATCCCTTGGGAGAAAAAGCAAGTTCTTCATAGTTCTAGATATTGATGGCAAACTAAATCTTCAGAACTGCAAAATCATTTCTAGATAATTTAGATGAACATGGGGAAGAACCCTCAAACATCCCTTCCCATTTCAATGTTCTTTAAAATCTAAGGCTCTTTTTGATGACAATACACAGCTAAAAAAATACTAATGTCAGCAATATAGCTTTTTATACAGAAATTTAAATTTCCTTACTGGTGTTATATATTAAATCATTCATTTTTACTGAATTATTATTTCAATTTGTAAGAATTATCTCACCAATAAAATTAGGTGGCCTCCACCATGATATTTCTTTTTTTTTAATTTTTTATTTATAAAAAGGAAACATTGACTAAACTTCACACAATTCCCACCACCAGAACTCTGTATCCCATCCCCTCCCCTGATAGCTTTCCTATTCTTTATCCCTCCTGGGAGTATGGACCCAGGGTCATTGTGGGATGCAGAAGGTGGAAGGTCTGGCTTCTGTAATTGCTTCCCCGCTGAACATGGGCGTTGACAGGTGGATCCATACTCCCAGCCTGTCGCTCTCTTTCCCTAGTGGGGCAGGAAGCAGGGCTCCAGGACACACTGATGGGGTTGTCTGTACAGGGAAGTCTGTTTGGCATCTTGTTAGCATCTGCAACCTGGTGGCTGAAAAGAGAGTTAACATACAAAGCCAAACAAGTGTTGACCAATCATGGACCTAAATGCTGGAATAGTGCAGATGAAGAGCTGGGGGGGTGGGGGGTGGTCTCTGTTTTGTAGATAGCTAGTAGGTATATTTTAGATATATTCAGAGGGCCTGTAGCTATACTAGTGTTTTGTTGTTGTTGTTTGTTTGTTTGTTTGTTTTGCCTGAGCCTGAAATCTGATATGCAGGTAGATCCTAATTATTGTCTGGAGAGATGATGTCATGGCTGGCAGAAGGACCAGAAAGCTGGATCAGGGAAGAGAGTAGCTCTCAAATATGGGAAAGCTGTATAAATATTGTTGATTGTAAACCCCATTGATTTGATGTGATCTGAGGCCCATATTCCGCTTAGAAGCCTATGTGACCTCTGTATTCTTGTAGATCTGAGCTCACATTCTGTGGTCATGAGTAGGAACATTCCAAGCTGCCCCAATATCAGGACCCATCTTCCTCAGGTGTAGCATAGAGTATGTTGTCCAGCCTCCCTTCTGAAGATGGAACATTCTCTACCATTGTTGATCCAAGTTGAGGGCAAGGTCCCACACCATGCTATTTCTAAAGGCATACCAATGATTACAAATAATTTAGAAGAGATAGTATATTGTTACAAAATTCTGTTTCATTTGCTTTCTGAAACATCTACTTAAGTCACATCTCTGTAAATGAATATCTCCCAATATCCTTTATCTAGACTTTACTCCAAACTTCTTACCTCATTAGCAAATTTTAAACAGTACAGCGAGTGCATGCATGCGATTCAGATATTCCCACACTTTCAATTCCAGTATTGAGTTTAACAACTCCTTTTGCTCATTTGAATTTTTGATTATAGGGTTGGGGAGACAGCATAATGGTTATGCAAAGAGATTGTCATGATTGAGGTCGAAAGTCTTAGCTTCAGTCCCCCACGCCATCCTAAATAAGAGCTGAGCAGTGCTTCTAAATGGATGGATGGATGGATGGATGGATGGATGGATGGATGGATGGATGGATGGATGGATGGATGGATGAAACCTGGGTCTTTATACATAACCAGCTATAGACCTGTCAGCTACCTGAGTTGGAGAAATCTTGTGTTAATCTAGTGGGTTGATGTTCTGTTTGCTTAGAATCACAAGAGGCCTGACAAAGTGCAACAAAAATTTGCTCTGTGAAGATTGAAAGGCAGGTGCCGATGATGTTGATATCATGAGGTCTGAGGAGTTATAGGAACATTTCTTGCTCTCAAATTATTTCTCTGAGCTAGAAGGCAAAATCATATACTGAAAAGTGTGCAGGGGAATCCTGAACTTAGACTTGAGAAGTAGAAATGATTTAAAATTGAAAAAGGAAAACAGAAATAGAATAAAAAGGTTCTGCTGAGTTTTGTTTATCCTAGGAAATGGACTTGCTGAATTCTCACTAATTGTACATGGCAATGTCACGTAAGCAACTTTACTAAACAGCCTATCTCAGAACACTTATGCATTTAAAAACCCAAGATATTAGTTTCCATCTAATCACAAATTAGAGAGGTGGTCACACTTGCCTGGTATGAACTCTTTAAAATGAGAAAATGTGACTACATGCTCTAATAATTGTACACCTTGGATATTAATAGGGTAAATCAGGTTAGAAAGGAAAAGAAATCAGCAGTTCCTGCAAGCTCACATTAATTCCACTCTCTTCATCAAAGTGCGTTTTCAAACCCCTTTTTAATTAAGAATAAGTAATGAATCCAATCCATCAATGCCTTAAAGCATTTCTTATTGACCTTGATTACATGCAAATCAATTACTAGTCATCTGTTTTTAAACAAAGACTTTGTTTTTCATATCATGTTTTGAAAGATGGTAGATATACTTTTAGTTCATTGGGTGAAATGTTTGCAATTATATGTGTATACAATCACATACATTGTCTAGATGTCTGTCTCTAAACAGGACATATACATATACTTCTGCATTTGTGTATGTACACACACATGCTGTGTCTATATAGCATGCAGGTGTGTCAATCCTAAACACATCTTCATAAGAAAACATGTGTGTTCATGCTTGAGGCTCTAAAGTCTCAGGTTCAGTGCCGTCATAAGTAAGAGTTGAGCAGGGCTTTCCTATGAATGAATGGGTGGGTGGATGAATGAATGAATGAATGAATGAATGAATGAATGAATGAATGGAACCTGGATCTTTATACATGACGTGAAAAACATGCCTGATTTTATATATATATGTTTGTATGGCTAGGAAACCACTCTTCAGGGATATACAGTGTGAGGGACTGAACTTGGGACCTCGCGCTTGCAAGTGCCATGTTCTTTTTTTTTTTTTTAATTTAAGAAAGGATTAATGAACAAAACCATAGGGTAGGAGGGGTACAACTCCACACAATTCCCACCACCCAATCTCCATATCCCACCTCCGCCCCTGATAGCTTTCCCATTCTCTATCCCTCTGGGAGCATGGACCCAGGGTCATTGTGGGTTGCAGAAGGTAGAAAGTCTGGCTTCTGTAATTGCTTCCCCGCTGAACATGGGCGTTGACTGGTCGGTCCATACTCCCAGTCTGCCTCTCTCTTTCCCTAGTAGGGTGGGTCTCTGGGGAAGCGGAGCTCCAGGACACATTGGTGGGGTCTTCAATCCAGGGATGTCTGGCCAGCATCCTGGTGGCATCTGGAACCTGGTGATTGAAAAGAGAGTTAACATACGAAGCCAAACAAATTGTTGAGCAATCATGGACCCAAAGCTTGGAATAGTGGAGAGGAAGTGTTAGGGAGGTACACACTGCAAACTCTAGTGTACTTCTGCTTTCAGGTATATATTTTGCAGTAGTTTATGGGTACGTGTGAACATAAGCTCTCTCTCACAGAAACTGGTGTATATCTAAGTTATGGGACTTTGTTAGAAAGTGAACCACCTGAGATGAAATTAGAGTATACTATGAAAGGAAAGGTCTCACCCGAGTAATGAAACTGAAGGGTTGTCATTCCACTCGTGAAGTCTCTGGACACAGTCTGAGGTGAAGCATGTTGAGGTGGCAATCGTTGCGTTGGTTAGGTTGTGATCGGCGGATGCAATATTATTTGGTATGGATTGGGAGAGGCATACGGGAAAGTGGGCCCTATCCAAGGGTTCTAGGACTGGGGGAAGTAGGGGCTCTATAGTGGAGATGTGAGGTTCCTGCTGTCTTAGGGTTCAAAAAGACGATCGATAGTTATCATCACATTATTTGGTAATTGGGTTAACTTTGAAAAGTCCTTTTGTTATGGTTTGCTGTACAGTACCCAGTATCTTGTATATAGCTGTGCTATTGGATGCTTCTAATCTACTTGGTCTAGGCTTTTGAGAGAGTCTGCATATCAAATACACAGCCTATATATTAAAAATATTCAGTTTGTGTTTTGAAAAACTTTAAGACATACAATTGATTTTCCCCCTCTCATATTAATCAACTAGTGATTTATATGTCTACATTTTGCTAGGAGTGTACATAAACACCATCCCCACCACCAAAAGACTGTGACCCATCCCTCCCACCCATACCAAGGAAGCTACATGTCTACCCCTCACCACAGGGTTTTTACTTTGGTGCCCTAGCAAGTGCCATGTTCTACCCACTGAGTCTGCTCCCTTGTTGCCTTGATATTCTTTCTTTCTTTTTTTTTTTTAACCATAGTCTACAATGGTCAACTCAATAAAAGACATTTCATCTGTAAATGCAGAAAGAAAATCAGAAAGCACTGCACTTATTTTCATTAGTGGGATTCAGATGATATGATTTCAGTGTGGTTGTTCTGTCCTGGGCATCATTAATGTGCATTGCTTATTTCTGTTAGACAGAGAGACAGAGGGAAAGTACTCAGAGCACTATGCTCTGGGGCTTCAAACCTGGGATTGTGCCCTAGTCTGGAGCTGTTTAAGAACTCACAGCCTAGATTCTATTCTATCACTTTTGTCAAGAAAAAATAACTTTCAGCACCTAGAAGTGTAACTTAGAACTTCTGTCCCCATGACTTGGAGTATGTCAGACTTTGGTCATTTGTGTGTATGTTTTTATTCCGTCTCAAATTTGTACTAAACAGAATCTTTCATGTGAGCAGATGGCACAAGTAGACCCCTTCTTCAAGATCACTAAAGATTCTCCCCCAGAAAATAGGTGGTGTTGTGTCTAATTCCATTCCCAACTCAATTCAATTAAGTTCAGTTCTCTTTTAGATAACAGAACTGATCTGAGTTTTTAGATTAACCTCAGGAAATTCCCATGATCACGTGATTTTAGGCAGCAATGCTAGTCCAATTTGGACTGAGCTCAGAGAATCCTGCTGTCCATTATGCCGTTATCTGATAGTTTTCTCTAAAATGCACGGGACTAGCCTAATGTATACATTAAGATTTTGTTCCAAGTCTGACTTTCCTTAAATCCATGTCAACTCTTTCAGCAAAGAGACTTTTTACTAGATTGGAAGAGTTTAAGAAATTGTGGTCTGAGAGCTGATTTCAATTATGCTTTTCCCAAGTACTCCTTGGGCCATCCTTTCCTTCCTTGTATCTTCTGCAGATTCCTCAGCGGTTAGCTTTGCACTGTGCCAACACAGCGAATGTCCTAGCCAGGACTGAGCATTTAAGGTTTATGTTCATGCTGGACTCTATTCTGCTTGAATCAATATTCATTTCAAAGTGCTTATTTTGTTCAAAATGTTTCACCTCCATCTTGTTCTGAATCCATTTGTAGTTACTACTGGCATAGTTTCAAAACACCTAAACGCAAGGCACTTTTGTGCTGAAGTTGAAGTCCCTTCTTTGACTCTGCACTAACCAACCCAGATGAGGTGACTACTCCACACTTACTGTGCATGATAATTTCAAGAATGGATATGGCTTTTAGTTAACAAAAAGAAATCTTTATTTGTGATTTGTACAAAGCACAGTTGTGAAATGAACTTTTCCTTAAGTCACAGCCGTTGGGATAGTGAAACTGCATGCACATAGCCTCTCAGTGTAATATTTCTTAGAGTTGTTTCTTTTAAATAGAGGTACTGACACATACAGCCACTCAAAGCTTCCTGCTGCTGCTAAGATTGTGACCATTTTAAATCCTCTAGATGGGTCTGACACCACACAAAACACTCTTCCTGTGCAGAATGGCCCCTTGTCTGTCACCCAGCTCTCTGTGGAGGTGAAGATTGCCACCTGGGTTTTCTATTGACTTTCTAACATGTCACTTCCTCCTCTTGGCTGCCATGTTATAGTGACAGATGGGCAGACAATTCCATCATCAATGTTCACTGTGTTTTACCATTTGGGGCCAGGTGTCATCTTCGGGGAAGAGATCTAAAGCTTTTGTCACAGAATATTTCTCTTGTTTCACTTAACATCTACTCCTCACCTTTTGGCATTGAAAGAATAAAAAAAACCCAAACTGATAAGCCTATCAGAGCTTCCCTGGCAGAGCTTCCCTGTTACCAAGCAAACTGTGCAGTTATAAAGACCCTTCAGTAGCCTGTCAGAAACTGACATGGCCGGGTAAGGTGCTGCTCACTTCTGTATCTCGCTTTGGATTGATGTGTGTTCACTTTTATATCCTTCAGTTCCATGTAACATTTGGCCTTTCATGTTCTCAGCTTAAGCTACGGGGAATTCAAAGCTATTTCAAAGCTTCATTATACCAATCTGCATATAAAAGGCTGTATGTCCTACAAAGGGCTCCATGGAAAAGAAACTCTTTCAAAGAAGAAAATTAGAATTCCCACAACCGAAATTCATTCAAGTTGATACATTTTTAATCTGATGAGAACAGTTCTTTTTTTTTTTTTTTTCAAGATGACAGAGGATTAATCCAGAAAAAATTGTCCAGATTTTTCGTGAGGTTGGGGGACTGGGGCGGGGGAGGGGTGAGGAGGAGAGGCCTGAAAATTTAAGAGGAAAGCAAAAGAAATGGACGGTACATGTACGTTATACCAATCATTTGTGAAAACGGCCACAGTGCACCAGAAAAATCAATACTTCATATCGCCGCGGCAGACAGTAGGTTCTCAGTTATATATTGCATTAGTTTCTTTTCGCAGAGTAACAATATAGGCGAGCGCACAGCAGCTTATAATCACAAACACAGATTATCTCATCCTTGGCTTGGTTCGAAACTCTGAAGGTAGCTTCCTGGGTGCCTCTGGCCACAGTCTCTCCGGAGTCAGCAGCCAAGTTCTAGTCCACGACCACAGTTTCATTTGTAGACACAACTTGGGGGTAGTCTGTTTCCTCGTTCCCCCCACATGGTGGTGGACAGGCTGCCATCTCCTGCCCCACGGGGCTCTCCACACAGCTGTCTCCAGGAGATCTCTGTAAAAAAATTTGGAAGAGAATGATCTGGAAATCAGAGCATAGCGTTAGTCCGACGTCAAAAGGATCACCTCTCACTGCTACCGCATTCTGATTCTTAGAAGTGGGCCTCGGAGCCTCCTCTCCATTCAGAGACCCAAGAGGGCTTCATGGCGTGTATCCCAAGAGATGAGCATCACTGTCAAGCGGTGTAGGGGTGACCCACCCCCACCGTGCACATGCGGGCTACTTAGCTTTCAGTACTTGTTTCTATTACAGTGGACTTTCCAAAACACAAGTCCTGGAAGTGTGGTTTGATTGACTCATTCTTAAAGGAGTTTCACTTTCAAATGTAAAACTTTTCTTAAAGGAAGATTCTTTTATTTGTAGAGGATAGAGCATGAGCACCAGAGAGGGAGGACTCTGACACTCAGCGGTGCTGGGGACTGAGCTGAGACACCCTGTGACACTGGGCGCACAGATTCTGAGGCTGTGCCCCACGACACATTATACTAAAACAAATTGACTTCTTCTGCCCAAATCCTGTACTTTCATGTGTTCCGAAGCCATCTCTCAATAGCGCCTTGCTAGTTCTTAAAGGTTGAGTCACTCGAGACGGATGAAGTGCTGCGACTTGAAGCTTGAAAACAGTAGTTGTAATTATTATTATTATGAAAAAAAATCAGAATAATGATTTTTTTAAATAATGGGACAGACCATTTTACATTAATAATGGTGTGTCCCATTCCACCCAAACTTCCTCTGCCAAGATTCCTGCTCAAGAGAAAGAAGATGAATTCATTCACTCACTTCTAAAATTTGGCTAAATGAAAGTCAAAATTAAAGATTTGCAAGAACAAGACAACCAAAGAGGAAAATTACTGTGACTGTACTTTAAAAGTTTGGAAAGAGATCAGCAAGTTGTAAAGGAGTTAGTAGTTTTGAAAATATTTTATGCTTTCCTAGTAATGAATTTAAAAAGCCCCAATAGACAGGATTGTGTAGATTCTAGAGATGACAAAATACTTAGCACAGAAGTTATGTAACATATGGTTATCCTGGTCCAAACAGGGGAAATGCAGCTGCCTGTGCCAGCTCTTAATTACCAGCTCATTAACACCCAGGTGTCAACTGCTGGTGGCAAAGGCAATACCCAAATGGCCCTGTTTCTGTCATGCACTATGTAATTAAATTGACCTCAAGTACAGAAGCTTGCATGTTGCCTGATACTATTAGGACAGGAATTCCAGACACTGCTCAGAGAAGAGTGACATGAGGAAAGCAATGCAGACAGAGGGAAGCTCTCTTGGACTTTGCATCATATCTGTAAGGACAGCCTCAACCACAACTGGGTCAGCAATCACCATGTTAGTCCACTTCAAATGCAATAACGTATATCATAGGTTTCATGTTGGCACTATTGAGATGAAATTCTGTAAGAAATCAAAATAAGGTTGTGGAGTTGTACCCCTCCTAGCCTACGGTTTTGTTAATGTCTCCTTTAAAAAAATAATTAATTAAAAATTTAAAAAATAAATCAAAATAAGGATAAAGTTGTTATAAATCAAAAGCAAAAGATGACACCTTCTTAGTTGTGTTTAAGGAAACTGGAATTACATAATGCTATTCTTGGAATTTCATTTATTTCTATGTAATTTACATTTCACCATAAATTCAGCAATTTGGTCCAGAGTCAAACATTTCAATGCTTTTTTTTTTTAATATTTATTTATTTTCCCTTTTGTTGTCCTTGTTGTTTAACATTGTTGTGGTTATTGATGTCATTGTTGTTATTTCAATGCTTTCTACATAGCCCTGACAGCAGCATAAAATTACTAGCAAGAATGCCACATTCTAACTCTATAACTGAGGCTCAGATTTCTTTGTGGTATTTTCTATGATTTCCACAAGGTTTGTCCCATTCCACCCAAACTTCCTCTGCCAAGATTCCTGCTAAAGAGAGAGAAGATGAATTCATTCACTCACTTCTAAAATTTGGCTAAATAACAGTCAAAATTAAAGACAGATTTGCAAGAACAAGACAACCAAGTAGGAAAATTAGTGTGACTATACTTTAAAAGTTTGGAAAGAGATCAGCAAGTTGTAAAGGAGTTAGTAGTTTTGAAAATATTTTATGCTTTCCTAGTAATAAATCAATAGGAAACTGGAGTAAACACACACACACACACACACACACACACACACACACACACACACACACTTCCCAAGGCTCCAGGATGACTGGATGAGTTCATTTTGAAGTGGGAGTGAATATAAAAATCACAAGAATTAAAGGTGTCAACTAGAAGCAATCTGACTTCATAAATGGTCTTATCAGCTGCACATAGGGAGATAATCAGTGACCTCTCAGGTCAGGAAACAGAAGACATCAGTAATATCTAGATTGCCAGACAGCAAGTAGTTAAATGTTTGGTTATTAGAACGTGAAATCCTTACATACTGACTCTCCAAAGATCTTTACCTACTTAGCTTTTTGACTGCAAGTACCTAATCTTACACCTCCAGACAAAAGACTAAAGATATTTCTCTTGCTTCTCTAACTAGCCCAAGAAGAAACATATGTCTCTGACTTTGACATCAGGGGACATATAGATCATAGTCAACAGAGCCTACGTTCTGCATTTTGGCGTACCTTCCTGAGCTAGGAGCAGATAGTGAGGTAGCCAAGTTTCACGAGGCACTTGCAAGTTCTCTCTAAGATAACTTCTGGAGAGAGTTACTTTTTAGGGATGAAGACATTCTCCTGAGAGAGACGCCTTAGGCAGACATCATAAGGGCGTCACAAAGGGGGATGCAAAATTGGGGTAGGGCGATCACGTCACGTAGCACCAGGCCCGCCAGCATGGTCAGTCTCTGAGCGTCCTTTGATTCACTGACAGTGGTGTCATCTCTGACTCTGTCAAGACACAGCAGTGGAAGTACTGAGTGCATATAATGTTTGCACATCTTGTAGATCTTCTTTTGCTTTCTGGAAGCAGTATCTTATGAAGTTACAAATTCTAAGTCAACTCTTTTGTGGAACTACTTAAAATCCAGCTAACCTTTGATGAGGACCAGCAAAAAAAAAAAAACAACAACAAAAAAACAAATCATCATCTATCAACTGAAATCAAATTTAAGAAGTTCACAGAGGATGTATGTGAGCAGATATTAGAATGCTAGCAGACACCAGAAACTTCACCTTATTCTTCTGACATCTCTCCCGCTCCCTCTTGGTCCTCAGTTATCTGAAGCTTGTGGTAAGAAATACTTTGAGCACTGAGTATTAACTATCTAGGATCCGGAGGATGGGGAGGGACACAGAGGGTCCTCCTACAGAGGATTCTTAGCGATATGTCTTGAAATTCTGCAGAGAGCAAACTGTCCTGTCCTGGCCCTTGTGTTCTGGTGATTTACCAGATCACTGAAGGCAGCTGGACATATGTGGGACCAAACGTCTTCTTTATCTCCCTGATGAACAACTCATGCTCTTTCCGAGAAGAATCCCAGACACTGAACTGAGAGTAAAATAATGAAAAGAAACTCATTTTCCATGCCCCAATCCTTGACTCTTGAAATAGTTGGCCCTTTGAGGAGAGCACACCGAAATTTGGCATTTTTAGAAACAAGGGAGTTTAAGAAGTTTCTCTTAGGGAGTCGGGCGGTAGCGCAGCGGGTTAAGTGCATGTGGTGCAAAGCACAAGGACCGGTGAAAGGATCCCGGTTCGAGCCCCCGGTTCCCCACCTGCAGTGGGGGAGTCGCTTCACAGGTGGTGATGCAGGTCTGTCTTTCTCTCCGCCTCTCTCCATTTCTCTCTGTCCTATCCAGCAACAACATCAATAACAACTACTACAACAACAATAAAACAACAAGGGCAACAAAAGGGAATAAATAAATATTTTTAAAAAAGAAGTTTCTCTCAGGGCTCCAGAAGTCTCTGGGCCAACTGTGATGGTTATCTATGCCTAAGGGACCTCTGAGAGGGGGCTCTCCTGTCCTTGGCCGACATCATCCATGAAAGGAATAAGAGTGGTGACCTCCCCAGGAGCTCTTCTGGAAACAGACACTTCCCACCCTCCACACCAAGCCCGCCATTATGCTTCAGGCCACCGTGGCTTCCTTCTCAAACTGGAGCCCAGTCTGGACTTTCAGATGTGGAACGCCTACAGCACCAGTGGTCTGAGCTCTCCACAGTCCTTGCTAGAGTCCTTGCTAGTGGCACCAGAGGATAGGAGCCCTCTCCCAGACCTCTTGGCAACATGGAGACATCCCTTGGCAGCAGCTGGGTGAACTTGACTGGGGTATATTACACGCACTTTGACGATCAGATTGCTACCATTATATCTGATGCATCTCAGTGGACTGTGATATCTTCTTTTTTAAAATCATTTTATTTTATTTATTATGAGACAGAGACAGAGAAATTGAGGAGGTAGAGAGGGAGAGAGACAGAGCGACACCTGCAGCCCTGCTTCCCCACTTGTGAAGCTTTTCCCCCTGCTGGTGAGGGCCAGGGGCCTTGCACACTGTGACGTGTGTGTTTAACCAGGTGTGCAGCCGCCACCTGGTGCCATCTGTGCTTGTTTCCAAAAAGGCTTTCAAAGCCCAAATAGGTAGGCTGTGCTCCTCAAAGACTTCTGCTTAACACAGAGTGACCGGAGGCCAGGTCGTGGCACACCCGGTTAAGTGCACAAGGCACAAGGACCCGCCCCAGGATCCTGGTTCAATCCCCTGCCGGCTCCCCACCTGCCGCAAGGAGGCTTCACAAGTGGTGAAGCAGGTTTGCAGGTGTCTCTCTTTCTCTCTTCTTCTCTATCTCTCCCTCCTCTCTCAATTTCCCTCTGTCCAGTAACAAACAAACAAAAAAGTGACCAGTGACCCCCTGCTGCCTGGAGTTTGTCTAAATGCAGACCTCTTGTAGACATGCTCAGCCAAGACTAACACAGGTGTCCCTCTATTTCCCTTATTAGCCATGGTGGGGACGCCACTTAAACTTCTTCATCTCATGTTTTTTTTTTAACTTTATTTATTTTCCTTTTTGTTGCCCTTGTTGTTTTATTGTTGTAGTTATTATTGTTGTTATTGATGTCATCGTTGTTGGATAGGACAGAGAGAAATGGAGAGAGGAGGGGAAGACAGAGAAGGGGAGAGAAAGACAGACACCTGCAGACCTGCTTCACTGCCTGTGAAGCGACTCCCCTGCAGGTGGGGAGCCTGGGCCTTGAACTGGGATCCTTATGCCGGTCCTTGCACTTTGCACCATATGCGCTTAACCTACTGCGCTACCACCGGACTCCCATCTCGTGTTTTTAATGGCTAACTCCTTCGGACTCTCTTTCCCTAGGTCACTTGTCTGTTTCATGTTCCAGGAAATGTCTCCACTCCTAGAAATATGTATTCCTCACCAAGCTACAGGTCAAACCCAAGACTTCTGGGAGTCAGGGATGGTGTAAGGATTGAAATGAAAACCTGGCAGAATGGATGTGACCTTGAAATCTATCCCTAAAGGGCTTCCAGTGGCTAAGCCTCACCCTCCTCTTCTTGCACAATCCAATATAAGCTCCTCTGGTCTCATAGCAATCTGGATCAGACACCAGATGGAGTTCTTTGCTAGGTAGTAAGGTTGAGTGAAGTGGTGGGTTTCATACCTCCTGGAATGATACAGAAATAAAGACCCTGTAGGTTGGTTGCTTTCATTGGAAGGTCTCTGAAAGCTCAGTGGAGGTTGGCTATTGACATATTTACATGTGCAAAAGAGAAACTCTATGTGAGGGATGTCTCTCACTGTTGTCAAAAGACCTAATCTTTCTTTTCTTTTTCTTTTTTAACTGTCCCTAGGGTTACATTGCTGAGGCATGGTGCCAGTACTACAATCTACCACTCCCGACCTTCATTTTGTCCCTTCCCCCCCCCCACTTTCTATTTTATTTGATAGGACAAAGATAATTTGAGGGAAGAGGGAGATAAAGGGGGAATGAGAGAGGCACCTGTAAAGCATCTCTCTCGAGTGCAGAGCCAGAGGCTTGAACCGTCATCCTTGAGTATTGTGATACCATGTGCATCACCTGGCCCTTGAAAAGAGCCAATCTTTTCACACCTTCTCCATAAAGAAGGCAGGACTCACACCTACATAACAGCCACACCTTTATTCTCTGTGCCTTCTCATAGCAGACCTGCCTGGGGCTCTCCCTAGCCCACTGCACACTCCTCCATGGGCACTGAGCTATTCTGGAAGGTGCAAGGAAGCCACCTGAGTAAGTTGCTAGTCTTTCTGAGGCTGTCCATGGAGTCCAGAGGCTGCCTGTTATTATTAAATTTTTTTGTGTGTTTTTTTTCTTATATGTTTATTTGCCAACCAAGATACCCCCCAAAAAAGTATGTGGCACTTTCTTTGTGCCCTGACACTGCCCATCTCTACTGATTGGGAGCAAACCAACCCTACTCTCTAAAGGAAGCACCGAAGCCCCAGTCTCCTGCTATCAGAAAAGCCTGCTTCTCGTAGCTTTCCCGACCTCTGTGGGTTACCCTAGCATGAAGGGGCCAGGTGGCACAGCACATGTTACAATGCACAAGGACCTGGATTCAAGCCTCCAGTCCCCTCCAGGCAAAGCTTTGGGAGTGATGAACCAAGGCTGCAGGGGCCTCTCCACTTCTCTTCCTCTCTGTCTCTCCATTCCTCTGGACTTCTGGTTGTCTTTATCTAATAAATACATAAAGATAATTTTTAAAAATTAACCCCAGCGTGAGCACCTGTTGGCTCGTGGCAATGCTCGGAGACCGTGAGGCTTGTAACTGTCAATGTCATCTCACTGGCCAGTGTTGGTGTGTGTTGTCCATGCCAGAAGGTGGAAATATTTCTCTCAAGAGAGTTGACAGTTCAAACAACCCGGGTTGTGCCCCACGTTACTTTTCTTTCAGTCCTAGACTAAAGCAGGGGAGGCAAGCTGGGCTAAACTGCGTGACTCTTCTGAGACGGATGACCGTGGCTTGGTGAAGTTAGGATATTCAGACCTCTGCTTGTCAAAGTGTGTTCAGTGTGATTTCTCTGGAAGAAGGAGACTCATGACTGTGAGACTTGGGCTTTGCTTACTCACTGCCGACATAACATGTTATACAGAGGAATGATAATGCCTATATTAAAACAGAATTTCATTCTAAATATAAATCATGAAAGGACTGTCACAAGTGTCTGAAGTTTCCTCAGCCAGATTCCATGGTGCCTGCAACGTGAGACTCAACCTTGCAGATGAACATGTGGCGGAGGGAAGGCGCTGAGATTTTAAAACATAAGTGATGTTTTAAATATAGTTTTTACAAGGATTTCAAGTTAAAAATGAGACGCAGGGACTAGAAACACATCCCACACTGAGTCAAGAAAAAGGACTTCAGGGGGTGTCTCACTGCGTTCTCTCAGCACTTGGTCCAAATGCATTCTTATTATTTCACTAGATCACTGCTAGGCTTTGGCTGATAGTGGTCCTGAGAACTGAGTCTGGAATCTGAACCTTGGGAGGGAAGTAAAGGCATGGAAGTCTTTGGCGTCACCACTATACCGTCTCCTCAGCTCTCAAATTAGCCGTATCTTCACAGCTGGGATTAGAATCAGACATTTCCAGAACCCTGATCTGTACTAAAGTGATCCCGTTTTCTATGGGGTTCCCTGGAAAACCCGTAAGAAATAATCTACATGGAGGACAGCCTCTAGCTGGTGTCTGATAAATCAAGTTGGAATAACACAGACCTACCTT
The DNA here is from genome assembly GCF_950295315.1 of Erinaceus europaeus. Taxonomy (NCBI): domain Eukaryota; kingdom Metazoa; phylum Chordata; class Mammalia; order Eulipotyphla; family Erinaceidae; genus Erinaceus; species Erinaceus europaeus. The sequence goes on from NC_080180.1 coordinate 64,887,486, forward strand.
GGCTTTTTCAAGTGTTTTTGCTGAGAAATAATATTTGGAGTCAGATGGAAAAAGGATGATAAATAAGTAAGTTTTTTTTTTTACAGTTCTCATGTATTTTATTTAATTTTATTTACATTTCTTCCTCTTTGATATCTAGTGTTATCTATGTTTCACAAAAAGAGCCAGAGAGTTGGACTTAACTTGTATCCTTTTAAAATTGGCCAAGCCCACTTTGGACATCTCCAACTGTCCAAAATTGCACAAAATAAAAGAAAATACCCTTGAAATTATATATATATATATATAGTTTACATATTATAGCTTTATAGATTTATTTTCAAATTAACATAATGAAGAAAGTTAACTTAAGAGATATTATTTAAAGGCTAATCGTCAATCATTATACAAAGAGAAAAGCAGAATACAATAGTCTATCATTTGATATACAGATGGATAAAAATGTAAATTCTCTAGAAGTCGAAATGTAATGCAGTTCAGCTTTCACTTCAGAGCAAACATGGTGAACTGTGAAAGATAAAGAGAAAATTAGCAAGGCCTTCTCCGGATGGTCACAACCGTCTTTCATTGGGACGGTCTTCTGTAAACACAGCATGATCTACTCAGGCCAACAAGAAATATTGGCCACTGTGCTTTCTCTCTCTTCCCCACCCATCGGCAAAGCCAGGAATCAATGAGGAGGCTCACTTGACTTGTTCTCTGAAAAATCACCCCATTCTGTCCATGCACCTCTTGTTTTTATTAGTCTAGTCTACTAATTAGTTGTGTTCATTTTTTGCCTATGACTAGGAATGTACAACAATGTTGGGTCTCTTCTTACCTCAATTTCTTTGTTCTTTTCTTTTATTCTAACGGTCTATTTTACTACATCTAAATTAGGTAATGCTAGATGTTGGAAGCATTTATTTTCATCTTTTCATCTTAAGTAGTATTATATCTAGTACTGGAGTAATCTCTTCTATAAAGAATGCTGCTAAAAGGAGGCATGATAGTTTGCACGAAAAATGTGCTTTACACCTACACTTTAAATGGACTTAGTGCTCCTCGTCTGCCCCTCCTACAGGACTTGCTTTTGAAAACTTGCTCAGTGGCAGGACCCGTCACCAATACTCTTGGGGTTGGCGTTGCAATAACGTCTACTGCTTTATGAAGCATTATGCCAGTATCACATTTTTTTTTTCTATACAATCTGTTATGGCATTACCGATTTATTTCCGTCCCTTGTAATCACATGCATAGTATCATAGGAACACCAGCACACCTCTGAACTGAGCACTATTTTCAAACACTGGCAAGGAAACAATGGAAACAAAGACAGCATTTAGGGAGGCATCTGAATGGGACAGTGTGTAACTACTGCTACTTTTGTTTTTTATTTGTATACCTCTTCTCTGTTTTTATTTCTTCCTAGCACATATTGTATCACTTTTGCTCATTCCTGGTCATACTTTATCTAGAACTACTTTCACATACTGTCACTAATTCCCCCAGTGTTCTAACTTACAGGTATGTATATTTGGCCACAGAAACTCCAGAATCGATACACTTCTCAGTCCCCTAGACAGAGAGGAGGTGAAGGAAGACAATGATTACATCTTTCCCTTTTCTGGTCTCTCACATTTCTTACTCTGTCTGTCTCTGCAATACTTGGTCCTTACTTAATTAGAACCACTGTATTATCTCTTAGTCTCCTGTGGAATAGGAACTAGTGGTCATTTTTACATAATGTGGAAAGAAATTTAATTTTTATTGTAGAAGTGTAGGAATACCATGCCAGTTTTTTGACAACTAAATATTTAACAACTTTCAATGAAGTATTTTGATATTTTAAAGATTAATCAATAAAAGGACATGGGATGTAAGTGTCTACCAGTGAAATCATTCTTTTTCTTCCTGCACCCCTACATGAGTTCCTTTGGTCCAGGATATGCCCTTTATTCATCTCTCTTTCACACACACCTGCAAATATCAAGTTTGAGAGACATATATTGTCAGAAGACTTTGATATTGGTTATTCTCTCCACTATTAATTGGAGAGTACACCTAGAGTAAGAAAGCTATGACACAGGATAAAATTTAGATTTTTCAAGTGCGTTTCACCATGACACTGCCCATTTTCTTCCCTTCTTGTGATTAAGTGTAAAGTCATGCATGATGATAAAGGAAGGGGGTGTCCGCCTTGAGTTCCAGATTGGGTGACTGGTCATACACTTAAAGGTTCTTATTCTGAGAAAGACTGGTTGTGGACTGACCCAGATTTACTAATTTCTTTAAGAGACAAGATGAGAATTTTCTTATTCATACAATATTCTCAGCAAGTTATTATTTTTTTCAAACACAAATGAATGAATTGCCCTTCACATAGATATGTATGCTCCATTAGTAGCATTAATTTAGATTTACATGGACTTCCTCATTTTAGCTGTTAGATTTGAATCTTAGTTTTTATGACAAAGAAATGAAGCTTTCAATTTGTAACAGCGAACAGGGAACATTAAAAAATGGGAACAGCCAAAGGACAGCTCTAGAGATTAGAGTCTGCCAAGCTAAGAAGACACAGTTTCAACAAGAGTTCAATTAGCATAGTAAAAAAAAAAAATCAAATCTTACAGAATTAATACTGAGTACATGTGATTCTACCAACTTTACGTTAATTTCAGCTGATGTTTACTTGCATGGAAGCCAAAGACATTAAGGAAGCACATTGAAATCAAGGAAAATAATGGGTGAACCTGTCCTAGTGTAAGCATACAATTACTTTTCTGATAGGACAGAGAGAGGTCTGTGTGAATGCTGCAAAAGGATTTGAGGGAGATGACTACAGTGTTATTCCTGGACTCCAAGATGCCAAATAAGAAGAGACAAATATGAACTGTACTCATTGCTGAGTGGCTACCAAGCCGAAGTCCCTTTACATTTGGAGGTTTTGAAATTAGCACTGTTCAGAGGCAAAGCTAAAACACTCTGGAATTCGAAGAAAGGAATTATTTCCCTTTGTAGACTGTATTCCCTTACTTTTGATAATCAAAAAGAATGTGAAAGTGATGAGAAGTAATAATAGAATATTCCACTGATTGTAAGCATTGTGCTATGCATTTCACATACTCAAATCACCTAATTTACACAAAAAATTCGACAACTAAGTGTACTTCCCCATGATTGACAAGATAAAGGGTAAGATTCAGATGTGAAGCAACTTTTTGAAAAAGACCTTCCCTGGCTTTCTACAGTACTAGATAAGTTTCCGTTTGAACTACAGGTCATCTGGTAGGTGCTTCTAAAACATCTGGGGCACTGATTCACAGTAAGAGATCTAGTTCATATTCTGACCTATTTCACACATATGTCTGAGAAAATGTTTCACTAGGAACAATTTGCTTTACCATGAATGATGTGTTTTGAAAACTTTTCTACTCTACTTTTTTTTTTTTTCTATTCTATTTACTTGTTTTGGTCTATACGTTATCATATGGATACACTTAATTGCCCTTGTCAGCCATTATTGAATTGGGACCACACACTTTATTTGATCATGTAGTCACTACTCTCTTCTTTGGTCTCCAAAGCAAAGTAGAATTTTCTTGAGGGCAGACTGCTACCATGCATTCTATTGCCAGACCTTGATATGAGTCTGAAATGCAGTCAAAAATTACTTTAATCTCTGAAAGTCCATCATCTCAGCTAAATAGAAGAGCCCATGATATGGTTCCCAGAAAGTGTGAAGTAAAGAATGGAAGACACAGGTCTTAAGGGAAGCCAAAGCAACGTCTAGGCACAGCTGTTAAGATTTCCTTGAGTTATCATAATTCCTATATATTTTATTCAGTTTATTTCTATCTCTGAGGGTTGAAATTATTAGATGCTTAAAGCTAGGGGGAAAAAAACAACAAACCTTGTCCTCTCTCTTTTAGTTCATCTCTTCCCAGATGTATGTAGTTTGATCACAGTAAAATCAGTTACACAAAACCACAAGTTAGATTAAAAATCTATTTCCTATTATTACATCTTAGCTATTTCAGAAAGTACATTTCTCTAAGATTTGTGAGATTATTTTTACATTAAAAAACTGTATGTAAATTCCATTTCCTTCTTGGAAAATGATATCCATCTGATCTCTTATTTTATATTTCCGTTGGCTTTAAGGATGAAATGATTAGTTTCTGAATAGAGAAAATGTTTTTGTTTAATTGCTAAAGGCACACATTTCTATGTACAAACTCTGCATTAAGACTTAAGAATCATTGATGTTGCTTGCAAATCAACAAAATTTAAAAGAAACCATGCCATTATGTAGAATGAATATATATATATATATATATATATATATATATATATATATATATATGATTTTCACTGCATCCTAAGGAGTAAAAGGAACTAAAAGGTTTTTTCCAAAATTATAAATACAGATAAATCCTTTCAACCTAGCATATTGTTGCTTCAAGTGAGACTCAGTTTGGAACAGATGTACTTTTAGACCTGTTCTCTTAAGTGTAAAGTTTAAAAAAATCAATATTAGTTGTTTTTAAACCTGGGCCATATCTTGTCACTGATTTTTATTCAAAAATCCCACAACCATCATTGGAAGATCCATGCATGGAAAGATGTCATAATGTGTATCCTAGATTCTTTTTATTTCTTATGTATAAAGCAGTATAAAATAATATATTACATTTACACTCATTGTATGTAGGTATTATTATAGTATTCACAGTACAAACACTATAGTTAAGATTTAAACTCATTTTTTGTTATAATACCCTGTTTCACTCACAGATAACTGTATAGAAAATGAGTTGAGAGCTGAAACTCCCTGCTTACTTTTAGCTCAAGGATGGATGGGTGGATGGGTAGGTGAGTTCTAGTGGTCAGAAATATTTGAGACTTGCGCAAAAAAAATGTCCTATTTCTCTCCATCACAAATGCTACGTTTTCACGCAACTCAAAAACATCTGGAGCGTTTCAAACCAAGCAGGTGACAGGTTTTCTAAAAAGAAAAGCCACTTTTCTAAGTTTACAAGTACTTAAAAAATGACTGTTGAGAAATGCACACATGCACACTAAAGATACTAGGTTTCTCGCCATTATTGCCTGTGATACTCTGGCAGTCTCTACTCTCCACTCCCAGAGAACGCTCTCAGCTAAAACCTGGGCCAAGTTTTAGAATCAGAAAAGAAGTTCTCAACAGAACAACAGCATCACAAATTAGCATATAAGGGTTTTGTTGGACCTAGCAGAGAGACATCCTTGAAGAGCTAACAATATATAAAATAATTTTAACACTCCATGGCATAAAAATATGGAATTTTGTTATTTTCTGTTTTTCCTTGTTAAAAAGGAACATAAAAAGGATGTTAAGTGAAAAGCATTTACCACTACAAAATTAGAGTTGAAAAAGATAAAGAACCCAAGAATTTGCAATATGAAAAATAGAAGATTTTCAGAAAAGCTATCAAGTATACCAATGGTTTAGGTATTTTTAGTCTCTTGGGTATTGAAAGTACACAAAGAAATATGGAGAGAGCGATCAAAGCACCTGCAATGACAACACCAGCCAGCAATATAAACAATATTTTTATCCTAACATTTGCAACATCTGACTATGTAATTATATTCATGATTAATTTCATGCTAGCAGATAACCTTTGAGGGTAAAGTGGCAAATTAATGCAGTTATCAAAATATGCATGGAGAATTGTGAGGCTCGTTTTCTTCTCTTTTTGGAAAATCAAGAAGCTTTCTATATTACAAATGTGTCAGCACAAAACATGACTAAGACATGAAATGGAAATGTGATTAATTAAAGTATTAAATCTTCAACTATAGTCCTTAGTGTGGAATATTTGCTAAGAGCACTGCATTTGGTATCCTTATAAGATGAAATATACGTGTGTGTGTGTGTGTGTATGTGTGTGAGTGTGAGTGTGTGTGTACACACACTCACACTCACACTCACACATGTATACTTCCTTTGAATTTCCCAACAAAAAGGACACACCACAATGACTCAGGACCTCAGGACCTCTTCTATCTGAAAACTAACTCAGGTGTGGTATCTAAATATTGGACTTAAAGTTATTTTACAAAAATTACGTTCAAGAGTTAAAAATTAGAATTTTACATGTGAATGAATCATTTCTAAAAATTGTCATTTGACATACCTTTAAAACATTAAGACACTGTTTCCACAGGAAAATAGTTTGACTTCTTACTATTCTAAAACTAACCATGTAAACAAGGAGTAAATGCCATGATTGTTCTTTTCTGAAACAATTTGTTGATAAAAGACTGCCAGATCATCTGAATATTAGTTTTCATTTATATGTGTAAAATTATGGAAGGTGGATATCAGAATAACAAGATTAACTATAAGACCGACTGTAAAATGCTTCTCGTTATCCTTATCTAAGAAGTGTGTAGCTAAGAACTTTCATCGTCGGCTGCGTGCATTTTTTAGTCAATTTACTGAGATTATATCCTCATTATGTTGCGATCCATAGGTGACTTGCAATTTGATCACGAGTATTGTATATTTAGCTGATTTTATATGTCTCACAAATTTAGGTAAGAGTTTTATAACATTTTGCTTTTGGAGATTGCTGATATTATTTAAAACTAAAAAGCAAACTAGTGTGACAGGTTAGGCATTATATAAAATACGGAACACTCAATTGTAGGGTATAAGAAATTGGTTTAAGGGAGAGTATAGATAATGATATAAAGGGTTAAGCAATTTTAAAATTGTCCTATTGATAAGCAAATGGCTAGAGAAGGAGTGTGAGAGGAGGGAGGAGTGGAGAGAACTTAAGGGTCCTGGTGCATAATGCCCTGCAGCTGTGTCTCGGGTCAATAAACTACAAACCTTTAACCCCCCTCAAGAGAAGAAGAAGGAGAAGAAGGAGAAGGAGGAGGAGGAGGAGGAGGAGGAGGAGGAGGAGGAGGAGGGGGAGAAGAAGAAGAAAGAAGAGGAGGAGGAGAAGAAGGAGGAAGGAGGGAGGAGGTGGAGAATAAGAACAGCAAAACAACATATAATCTGATAAGAAAAAAAGCAGAATTCCTGAAGTCAAATGCACCATTACAGCCATTCTCTATGGAACGAATATAACCTTGTTTTCAGTACTGCAGAAAAGCAAATGGATGCTTTCTCCATGTCTTCTCCTGCAACTGTAAAATGATAAATGAAAGGTTTCAATGAAAGCATGGTGATTTAAAAAAAATCATTTTTCTTACTTATAAAAAGTAACGGCAACAAAGTCTTTTTTTGCCTAGTTAAATCTATAGAAACTATCCCTCATGAAAATAGCAGGCCTTCGAAATATTAACATAGTCGTGCCAAAATCTGAGCAAGTGTTAACTGCTTGTGCTCTTTTGTGACACAGATGTCAGCTTAACTTCATCTCTAAAGGGCCCATCAAGGCTGTGAGGCTAGTTTCACTCAGATATACACATCAAACTGCTCACGTTAAGGAAATAAAACGAGGTGGAACATGAATGTGCCGTGTTAAGATTTAGTTCCTTATTTAATAACATAGCATCACTCATTCTATCATTGCACATGAGATCAGTTAATAGTTCAGGAAGATATTTCAAAAATTAGATCTGTAATACAGATTGGACGAGTCCTTAGACATCACACTGAAGGCTTTTTAGAGAGGAGCTGTGATAATTCTGTTTTTTGCTTAGAAGACTAAGGTTCTCTGATTTCCCCCCTCTCTTAGTTCTCTTTCAGTAAGAAATCAACAACAGTAACAAATATATGAAAGAGAGAAAAATGTATCTTACTGAATTTAATAATTAACTTTGTTGACATAAAAGTAAGTGGCAGGTTTTGCTTTTCAAGGCTGACTCAAGAATGTTCTCATAAACAAAACACTGACTATATTTAAGCTATAAAGTTGAACAATAAAATAGTACTGAAACAATGATATACCACTTTTCTATCTCCAAATTTATTTTAAATTTAGAGACATGTTTTATAGTTATTCTTTATCAGTACAGAGATTTATATATCTCCATAATTTGATATAATTATAAATAGACTATATATTCATGTGTTATTAAGAGTCACAAAACTATGTAAAACTATGTAAAATAAAATTCTGTGTGAATTCTATGATTGAGGACTTCTTAAAATAGTCATCTTCAGTTACATATTTTACACCACAAAAATGTACAGACACCAGTGTTTTTTTTTTTCTCAACAACAAATACAGGCAAATTTATATATTCTTTATAAAAGCTTCAGATGATTCTCAATTCAAAGCTATAGAAAGAATTGAAATACTATAGATTGCAAGATGTTTTTTTTTTTTGATAGTACATATTCTGTGTTCTTCTGGTAAAACTGACAGCTCTGTCTTTGGCATTGAAAATTCAGTATGCATTCTTGACAAGATTTTGTAGCTTAAGAGTTTTTTTTTTTCTTTCTTTTTCTTTTAAACAAGGAAAAACAGGATTGGCTAGGTTATGAAAACTGGAAGAAACTAGTCATGGTAATCTTTTTCTCCATAAGTTAATCTTTGGGACCCTGAATACCTTTTACTACATTGTATGATGTGCACTACATGAGTCCATTGAAAAACCAACTGAGTTAGATACCACATTTTAGGAAAATTATATAATATAATATAATATATAGTTTTATATTTATTTAGAAGCTTTGAAATAGTACAGTAAACACTTTGCAACACGGTGTATAAACTACAGAATGATATCATGTGGGTCTTCAGAATACAACTATATATGTGTGTGTATATGTATGTATTTATCTACAAATACATACATATACACACACACACATATATATCCCACAGGTGAAAAGAACATAATCACAATCTCTCTTGTAAAATTGGAATAGTTTGGGTAACACTTGATCACACAAAAATAATATAAAACAGTCAAGTTTAAAACAGTGAAATTGTATTTAGAATGCACAAATTTCCTTTATCTTATGACTGGCTTCTCGTGGTGAATACAGACATCTAAAGGGCTCAGTGACGTTTGGAGAGAGAAAGATAATGTAGTGCTGTAAACAGGCACACGCTGATCGCAGAGGCAAAATCGGTCGCCTCTAGAGTTTCTACAGTTCTGCACATTTCAACTCATTTCTCAGGCCTGCTGAGAGCAATTAGGTCCTATAATTGGCCACGCTGATCCCGCCGGCAATGTAAGACTCAAGTTACACGTAACTAACTGGATGGCCAAGATAATGAAGTTGAAAAGTTGATGCTTTTGTTGGTCGACTTTGTGCAAATCATGCTGCTTCAGGAAAGTCCTGTAGAATTGACTAGCATATCCTTTTCCGTGCTGTGAAAAAGAAAGAAAAATACTCTAAGCAAAGAGCCTGACTTGGGGGATTTCGAATTGTACGTCATTTTAAAGAAACAAATACAGTGGAGACAGGTTGTGTTTTATTATTATTTTGTTTTGTTTTGATCCCTCCACCTGACCCAGGTAGTGTCAAACTGTTTCAGGTTGACCCTGAGTCCTAGTCATCACTGTCATTCTATTATCTGGCTTTCTGAAAATGATAGCTTTGACATTTTCACAAATCAGTGCTACATGGGAAAGGTATAATTTACATACCCATGGTGGATATTGTGAAAACTATCTTTTTAAAGCTACCTACAAGCAATCCCTACTTTATCATTTATGCATTTCTGGAACAAGTTTATAGATTATTTATAAATGATTTTCCAGATGTTTCATTCAGTAAACTCTAAATTATATAAATTAAATCAATATATAGTAAACTCACTCCAGAAAGGATTTATAGATTTAACAAAACTTAAGAATCACATTTCCTGACTTATTTTATCTGAGTTTCTTAGTTCTATAGAAACCAATATCTTATTATGGCTACAAAAAAAATTCTAACATAAATACATTCCGTAAAAGGAGTCCATTTCTCCTTGGCTCCCCACCTGCAGGGGAGTCGCTTCACAGGCGGTGAAGCAGGTCTGCAGGTGTCTGTCTTTCTCTCCCCCTCTCTGTCTTCCCCTCCTCTCTCCATTTCTCTCTGTCCTATCCAACAAGGAAGACATCAATAACAACAACAGTAACAACGACAACAATAAAACAACAAAGGCAACAAAAGGGAATAAATAAATAAATATTTTTTAAAAATTAAAAAAAAAAAAAAAAGGAATCCATTTTCACACAGAAGACAGAGGTGAGTGGGAGAAGATGTCTTCAGACTTGCTCTGAAATTTAAAAAGACATTAACCTAGGAAGCAGTGCCCAGGTTTAGTCCCTCTACAGTTTTCGCATTTTATTTATACACAACACTAGAGAATATTCTTCCTATCTGTCTATAATCTTTGTAATAGTTGACCTGAAGCAGTGTGAACAGAAACTTCACCTGTAGGTGAGCACCTGACTTATAAGAGATGCTTCATGAAAAGGTGCTTTTTTTCAACTGTAGTGCAGCGGGTTAAACACACGTGGTGCAAAGCGCAAGGTCTGGCATAAGGATCCTTGTTCGAGCCCCCGGCTCCCCACCTGCAGGGGAGTCGCTTCACAGGTGGTGAAGCAGGTCTGCAGGTGTCTGTCTTTCTCTCCCCTTCTCTGTCTTCCCCTTCTCTCTCCATTTCTCTCTGTCTTATACAACAACAACAATAAAAAACAACAATCGTAACAAAGGGAAAATAATTAAATATAAAAAAAGAAAATGCGATTTAAAAAAAAAAAGATAGTTCCATTGCAATTCTACATGAAATTGAAGTTTTAGAACTGCACTAAATAGCCCGACCAAACTGCTTCAATCCAGCGACTAGCTGAGATGTCTAGAGAGAGATGCATGTGTGTAGGTGTATTTTCTCTTTCAGCCAATTCAGTTCCTCTCCCGTGGGACTTCCTTTTACCTTTTCCTTCTATTTTATCAGGACAGGAAGACTTGAGAGGGGAAAGGGAAAGATAGAGAAGAAAGAGAGAGACGCCTGCAGCCATGCTTCCTGACTTGCAAAGTTTCACTCCTGTAATTGAGGAGGAGGGTGTGTGGGAGGTCAAACTCAGGTACTTGCTCATCAGCAAATGTGTGGGCTCAACAGGCTTCACCAGTGACCGGCCACTCCTGTGATATTTTCAAAAGGATTTTCTACTCATATACCTTTCTGAATCTTTTCCTTATTTCCTCATTTATTTTTTTTTCTCAAGTATTCAATTTCTAAGCAGATCAAGCATTTATTCACTGGTTTATTTACCTTTTAGTAGAAACATATTAATTAAAATTGTGAAAGTCAGGTACTGCCATTTACAGAAATCAAATTGGAAATCAGCATAATGCATGTACTGTGTAGCTCCCAGTGTTAAAAATAATCCAAGCAGATTTTCTTTGGCAATGTCATATGATATGAATCGAGTTAGCTTTGACACAGGACTACATGGTAATGGCTGTAACTTACCTGATCATAAAGCTAAAAGGAATATTCTATAATCAAAGAGAAACTCGATTCTCATAAAAAAAATTATCAAATCCATTTTTTTCAGGTCCTTGAATTCAAATCCCCTGTTTCATCATAAACATGTGTATCCTTCAATGTATTCTGTTTTTACCAAGTAGAATTTTAATTTGTCAGTAAATTATAATAATTAAAATTCTGCCAATCTATAAATAATATTGCTTTTTCATGAGGTAAGAATATTAATTACAAGTTGAAGCTCTCTTTTTTTTTTCTGCCTCCAGGGTTATTGTCGTGGCTCTGTGCCTGTACCAGGAACCCACTGCTCCTGGAGGCTATTTTTTCCCTTTTGTTACCCTAGTTGTTTTACCATTGTTGTGGTTATTATTATCATTGTTATTGATATCATTGTTGTTGGATAGGACAGAGAGAAATGGAGAGAGGAGGGGAAGACAGAGAGGGGGAGAGAAAGACAGATGCCTGCAGATCTGCTTTACCACCTGTGAAGCGACTCCCCTGCAGGTGGGGAGCCAGCCGGGGGCTCCAACCGAGATCCTTACACTGGTCCTGGTGCTTTGCGCCATGTGCGTTTAACCCACTGTGCCACCGCCCAACCCCTGAAGCTCTTTGTTTTGATATTATGAATCAGAAAAAAATCTTGTGGGGGTTATATGGAAAATTGGGAAATGTTATGCATGTACAAACTATTGTATTTACTGTCGAATGTAAAACATTAATTTCCCAATAAAGAAATTTAAAAAAAAATAAGAAAAAAAAATCTCATGTATTGGAAGCATTAGTTCTACAAGGTTAAGATCAACAGAAACTTGGGAGTGGCCAACACACAGCCTAACGAGTAAGCCAGTGTGTAAGAAAACAAGTACATCAAGAAACTACCTCTTGGGAGAAAAGCAGAAACTCGTCAACCTCACATATGTTTAAGTCAGTAAAAGATTTCTAATTACATTACAATAGCACTTGTGGGAAAAGCTATTAACATACATTTTCTACATTCATTTGATTTAGTCAGAATACAGAAAGGAATTATTACTGAAATGGATCACAGTTGTAACAGCACAGAAGTTTACATGCGTTTGACTATCTATAGGCTTGTTTTACTCACTGCTTAGGGCTCTGTGTAAGTTGCTTCTTAAAAAAAAAAAAGTGAGGGGATCAGGCGGTGGCACAGCAGGTTAAGTGCACAAGGTACAAAGCTCAAGGACCAGTGTATGGATCCCGGTTCGAGCCCCCAGCTCCCCACATACGGGGTGGGGGGGGGTCGTTTCACATATGGTGAAGCAGACCTGCAGGTGTCTATCTTTCTCTCCCCCTCTCTGTCTTCCCCTCCTCTTTTGATTTCTCTCTGTCCTATCCAACAACAACAGCAATAGCAACAATAGTAACAAGGGCAACAAAAATGGAGGGGAGGCACAGGGAAAGGCCTCCATAGCAGTGGATGTGTGGTGCAGGCACCGAGCCCCAGCTCCAATCCTGGAGGCAAAAAAAAAAAAAAAAAAAAAAGTGAATCTGCTCCAGATTTTGAGGAATACAATCAATCACCGTTCATTAAATGTACTTCCTCCTTCCTGCCTATCTGATAATTTGGGAATGCAAACAGAGCAAGGGCTGAGTTTGGAGGTCAAGACTAATCAGAATACGGACACAAGATTCCTTCCACTACAGAAGCCAGCTTCCCAGATGTAAACTACTCACAGAGCAACTGGAGGAAAAGGGAATATCATCCTGTTTCTAAAGCTAGGGACGGATGTATACATACGTGTGTGTCTGTGTACACACGTGTGTGTGTGTGTGTGTGTGTGTGTGTATGGTTTCAAGGCTTTGAAAAGATGTTTGAATACAGAGTAATCATTATATGGCTTCATGTTGGACAAGCACAAGCGGCACACAGATATTTCCAATTCATTGCTGTTGCATTTTTTTGAGTCAGTACTATGGACAGTTACTGCTCAGCATGAACTGGTTAGGCATTTGTTGAAGCATTTCAAGCTAGAATAGGGTCAGGTGCTTCGAGTCACTTTGTTTCTGATGGAGTGTGTGTGTGTGTGTGTGTGTGTGTGTGTGTGTGTACCCAAAAAGCACTGGGGGAATTTTCATCTTTTCTTTTCATTACACAAGTGCATTTTCTCCCTAGGGATTTGTCAGCATATGTAGGGAAATGGTCAGTTGATAATGGATGAGAGATTTATCTCCATCAAATCGAGAGTAAAGGAATAAGGTCTGTTAGGATTTCTTTTTAACTCTATTCATCTGCCACATTTATTCTTCATGTTGAGTCAGAAAAATGTCACACTTAAGACATTTAATGTCTCAACTACAAATGAAAATATACTCCTAATGGAAAATACTCAAACATCTGCCTTCTTATAATTTAGCATCACACGGCAATATTTAGCACATATATTGGGTTGTCAGAAAACTCATGAGGCATTTTTCTATGCAAAATATGCCATGACTTTGAAGATACCCTAATATATGTATCTTTATATGTATATATGCTTAATAAAACGATTTAAATAAAACTTCCATGATGCACATTTTCTTGTATTTCTTATCTTCTGTTGTTTTTGGTAATTTTCAACATGTGTTATTAAATGCCAACAGCAAAAAGGCTGATCAATGAATTGAGAATACTCACTGCAAACATGCATGTCACAAAGAAATGACAAACCTAGCAGTACTTTCATCCTTTCTATACTGCGTCTATTGCTACAAGCTACAGTTACAGCCAGATGGAAAAATAATTTAACGATCTGAAAATTCATATGACTGCACTTGTACAACAGAAAGCAAAATGCCCATTACACTTTATAACAGTATGATCCACAGGAATTAAAGTAATCATTAAAGTTGGGGGGGGGAATCTCATTTATTTCTGGGATGGAAAGAAAGCCCACCATTCAAACAATCCTGATGGTGGAGGATCTCTACTACATTAAAAAAAAAAAAAAAAGAAAGAGAAAGAACAGGAGAGAAGAAAGAAAAGAGATGGAAAAGGAAAGGAATGGGAAAAAAAGGAAAAGAAAGGAAAGGAAAGGAAAGGAAAGGAAAGGAAAGGAAAGGAAAGGAAAGGAAAGGAAAGGAAAGGAAAGGAAAGGAAAGGAGGAATACAGATCAGTAGTATACCCCAGAGCACACTCAAGTGTTTGAGACATTTTCGCAGAGGGAGGACACCTGTTAGGCATGAAGTGAATCTGGCATAGTTTAAGCCTACTGCCTGTTCCAGAAAGCAGGGAGAGGCAAGGAAATCTATTGTCTGTCTCCAGACTAAAGCTTATCAGAAACTGAAAGGCCATTCAAATCAAGTCTCCCTCGGAGTCCCGGTTGGTTATGTTCATGTTCTTATGTCTTATTCTTGAATTGTTATTGAAGATTCTCTTTAAAAATCACTCTAAAGAATTTTTTTTTTCTTTTTAACTCTAGCGCCCCCAAATTGGCCCATTCATGTTAACTATGAAAAGTAGGTCACCGCTCAGTTTATTTTTTCTCTTCCAACTTCAACACCCTTTTATTCGCTTTTAACTTGAGAAATACACTTCTCACTGTGAAAGAAGCCATGGATATAGCTCATATGGTAAATATTTTCCTCTTCACGAAAAATTCAAACAGATTCTAAATTATGAAATATGATGAAAAAACTGAGCACGTTATATCTTATGAAATATAAAATATAGAACTTTCTGTTGGTAGGCTATATATGCATATGCCTTTCGGAAAATGATTACATCATAAAATTGCATTATATTCACACAGTATGTATCAGATAAATATTCTATGATGTTCACTTTCGTGCCTCCTAAAGTTAAGCTTATTTTATAATCATCATGCCATCTTCATTTTATAACCATCCAAGTTAAATATTCAGTCATCAGACAGTATGCCTCTTCATTCTAGCTTGACAGTTAAAGGACTACGAAAAATACCTATGACACAAGATTTTATTTTAAGGAGATGGTTAACATACATGAACTTGATCAGTCTTCTAGAAAAAGAAATTTGCGAAGCAAAGGACTCATATGATCCTTCAGCCCAATTATATAAGCAGTATGTAGCAGGACCGGCAGTGTAGCTCAGCGGGGTAGGGGATACTGCCCACTTAACAATACGTGTCACCCATATTCCATTCCAGCCCTCAACACAGGCAGGGAGCCTGTGGTGCTGTCTCTCTTTTTTTACCTGAAAAAATTAGCCCAGAATAATGAACCACTGGCAACTGTGTGTGTGTCTGTCTGTGTCTGTGTGTGTGTGTGTGTGTCTGTGTATGTGTGTGTGTGTGTGTTAAAGCCAAGTATATAATTATATGTGTATGCAGTGTTTACAATAATGTTTGTAATTAATAAGTATTTGCTGAATTAAAAGATAAGTACATATGTATTTTAAATTATAAAAAGGTGAAAACTATAGTTTCATGAGACAGAAAGGCTTTTTGCAGAATGACTAAAATGGGTGATTTCATTGAGAATATATATATTTTTTCTTAGTCATACTTCCTGGGAAACCTTTAGTTAATCATTGACTACTAAAACTGAATATTATTATCTATAATGCTATGACTTTTGTGAGACCATCTATCAACTTGGGGCTATTAGCTGAAAATAAATGAGAACTCAGTTCCTCAGTTAAAAATATTGGGTGCAAAGGAATTTATTTTATAATCTTTAAGGTATCTTAGAGATCCAATAGAATTATGTATAGTCTTGCTTTTATGAACTGAAAATTCAGATTTTTAGTATTGCTCAGTATTTATTTCTAAGCCAAGATGAAAGACTTAACAGTTTTCATAAATACATATACATATATATTAATATACACCTCTTATTTGTTCACAAGTATATTCTTTAAGTAAGATGATACAATGATACTCTCACTTAGCTTTGTATAGGGAAGTGAGCCACTTGAAACCTCTCTAGGCACTAAAAAATATTTACATTGTCGGGCCAGAAAAATTGCTCATGTTGGTAGTGAACAACATTGTCATATGCACAACCTACATCCAGACCCAGCCAGTTCAATGTTGTGGTCTCTTTCACTCTCTCTGCCTTTCTGTTTTATAAAAGTATAACCGTGTGTGTGTGTGTGTGTGTGTGTGTGTGTGTGTGTGTGTGTGTGTGTAACTGAAATCTATCTTCTAGCACATTGAAAACTGATTTACCAGGAATAACCTTGGTTATGTCAACCATATTAAGAACCACAAATTTTTTTAAATAGGGAAAATATAATGTTAGTAACTCCACTTTATTCCACTTATAACCCTTCTATATCGTTTAATATATTAATTACAGGTGCTTTGAATCTATGAAAAAAAAACCATCAGTGATTATGTGTCAACCTCTAACCAGATGATATACCCTAAGCATTACCACTCTTAAAGTTGATTTGAGCAAGTTCTCTAAAAGCATACTATAATCATACACAACTTTTCCATTTATATAACAAGAATTACCAACATCCAAATTCTTTTTGAATATTAAAATAATTAATGTTGAAAAATTAGCTCGTGTTGAAAATAGTAAGACTATTACGTTCCATATAATTTTCTATAGAGTGTAGATATCTCTTCTAAACTTATGTAAAATTGTCAAAAACAATGCTCTAGGAGCTTAAAACATCTTCCCCAAAGGGAAATAAATAATAGGACATCCCATTGCTCAGGATGCTATAGTCATTGCTCTAGGGCCTCTTGAGAGAGTCCTATTCTGGGTCAGAGACAGACTTCACCTCCTAGGACACACATGTCGTAAGAACCATTCAGGTTCAGGCCCTGGTACCATATGGGAGCTCCATGGCCCTGGGGCCCTGGGGGAAGCTTGAGTTGTGGTTCCTTCTCTATGTCTTTTATATATGACAAATCCGGAGGCACGGAGCAGTGAATCATGCACCAATGCAAAACAAAGAAACCCCACCACACTGGCCTCTTACAATTAAGCTTGGAGCGTGAATTTCTTTTTAAATGCTCTGACCCTACATAACATGTCTTTTAGAGAACACACTTTACCCTAGGTTGCTCTTTTTTATACCATGACTGAAAAAAGATTTTTAAATCCTTTATCATAATCCACTGAAATATTTTCACTGGTTTGTTCTAGAACTATCTGAAAATCAAATCCTTTACAGTGACCAGAGAGAAGTACACTTCGTTTCTTTTGAAGACTATAATCTTACTTTAACACCAAATAAAGGATTCTTTCGTTCTTGCCAGACAAATACTGTTATTTGGTCTATCAAAAATTCTTACACAATGTCAATGTTTCCTTAAAGAATAAATAGGTCCTTTTTTGAGAATTACAAAGCTGATAATATTTACTGACATTTAGACACTTGTACTCCACGTAGTTTCATTCCAAACAAAATTAGGAGATCAAATTAGCTACTTCTTTGTAAGGTGAAAATTAGCATTATTTTTTCCAAACAGAAGGCATAAATTATTACTTAATTGAACATTTCTAAAACTATCAGAACTCCATGCCTTTAGAGATCTGTTTGCAGTAAATACCATCATTCCTTCACAATATTAAATCAACTGCTAGATGTGCAATGACTCTTTGAAAAATGAAAAGAAGCTTGAATCCACCAACAAATGATGAGTAGATTTAAAAATAAAGCCATAGTGCCTTCATTTAAAAATATGTAACCATGTATCTGATTCGTTAGCAACTAATCGTTATTCAAGAAGGATTAAGTGTTCCTCAGTTTTTCTATACCTCTATCAAAAGAAAAAGAAAAAAAGGCCACTAGGAGCAGTGGATTCCGAATGCAGGCAACAAGGCCAGTGACAATCCTGGTGGCAATAAAAATATATAATAAAATGGGTTAAGTTCTTTCTGTTTTTCCTCCAGGGTTATCGCTGGGACTCAGTGTCTGCACTATTATGAATCCATTGCTTCTGAGGCCATATTTTTTCATTTTTTATCTTTTGGATAGGACAGAGAGAAACTGAGAGGGAATGGGGAAGAGAGAAAGGAAGAAAGATAACATTTGCAGACCTGAATGGGTTAAGGTTTCAAAAGAACTGAACTACAACACTAGATATTAAAGTCATGAACATAAATGGAGAATCTTCTGGAGTAGTAAATAACATACCTGTAACATTAATTTATACAAGTGTTCGTCCCAAAAAAGATAGGCACACTACACATTGCTAAAAACTGTGCACAAACATAGGGCTACTTATTACATCCTCGATGACCTGATTTCTCCTAGCATAATTCAGTATTTTAATGGCAAAGCAAACAGTAGGGTGATTAGGATACGATCCAAAAAGACAGATGCACACCTATGCTCACTGTTGTGCTATTTACAACAACTAAGATTTGAAAACAACCCAAGTGTCCAACAATAGTTGAGAGGATAAGGAAGTTTGCATAAAAGCAGTGGGGTGCTACACAGCAGTAGAGAGAGATGGTGCAACAGAGATGAAAGTGGAGACAGTCACGCTACGTAACTGAGCCAGAAAGACGAGTATCCGTCCTGAATGATCTCACTCAGGTCAGAAGAGAAGAGAAACAGAAAGCAAGGGAAATGACAAAGGAAAAGCCCAACAAACTCAGTCTCCAGTAGCAGAGATGAGATTATCCAAGGAGAGGGAAAGGCATCTTGAGGGTTGGAAGGTGACTGACACTTGAATGGTGGGTGAAGTGTGCTAAGGCTTATGCTGAGGAGCTTTGAAATCGGACCCCTAAGACATAATCCGTTTTGCAAAAATAAAAAATGCAATCTTAAAACTATCCTCTACCCAGAGAAACGGCCCTACTGGCAGCTTCAGAACCCAGTAACCCCAGAACAGGGTTGTCAGATACAATACAGAGATCCCACCTACATCTGAGATTCAGATAAGCAAAAACTTAATTTCTTAGCCTATATGTGCACCGTGTCACCTACATGGGGACTCAGCTATTTCATTTCTTAAGCCTCATAGCCCCAGGCTCCAGGAACTTGTGCTTTCATGCCACAGATGACACTAGCAGCCACAGAGATTGGAATGCTGCACTGTCTTTTCTAGAAAAATCTTTTACCCACTTTTCTAATCATCTTGTAGCTTTGTAGATCATGTAACAAATTTTATGCAGATTCACGTCAACAGCAACTTAAAATTAAGATGCTGAAATTTCAAAGGAGAATAAGATCTAAAGTCCAGTTGTCTAAAATGCATATTTACATTTAATGGTTAATTGACTATCCTATGTGAATGCAATCTTTGCTTCTTAAATTATTTCTTTGTATGATAACCAAATTTTAGCCCGTTTGAGTCAAATCTTGTGTGTGAGAGATTGACAGAGCATGTTAAATAAAATATTCTTTCTTCATGGCATAAAACATCATATTTAATTATTTATTCTAAATTGTAGGCTAGGTATGCATTTCAAGTCTAGTTCTATTCTAGAAACTCATTAAGCCACCTCCCTCCTGCCCTTTCCATTTAAGCTATCATAAGATAATTAGAAATCTGAAAACTGATAGACACTGAACCAACAACTCAGCTTCAAAAACAAAAATCTCAAAAATGCTAAATTGTTTCAATAAAGTTATGCTTGTTATAGGTTAGAAATATTTGAACTATGTAGTCGTTAGATGATAAGATTCAGATAGTTAAATAGTTGCCTTGCATTTGATACCTTTATGCTTCCTGTCTGACTGGGGTTCACCTTTGTTACTTCAAGCATTTAACTACTAACAAAGCAAATAAAAGTACAAATCATGTTATACATTTATTTATGAAATTTAAATAAATCTAGGAACAAGTTTAAATGTTAGATAACCAATCTTAGTTGGGACCACTAAAAGGTTCCGATTAAGCATTCTACGGTATCATTATTAATATGTGACAAAGGCACATATTTACTTATATATTAAGTTTTTTGAAAAATGTATCATTACTTTTTAAAAAGTGCCTGAGATGCTCAGTTACCATAATGTGATAAGAATGCAATACATAGTGATCATGAGTAAGAATACCAATGATTTACAAGTGGTTACATGATAAACCCCAGAGACTACAGAAAATCTGTAACTTGTCTCTGCCTGTAAACCTTGTTCCTGCCAGTCAGAGCCTCCCACCCATAACCATGGAGGTACAATGTATGTACTTGATGTTCACATTTAAGATAACCTGACAGCCAGGGTCTTTGTTTAGACTTTGTGTAAAAGGACAACTTACAAGGGAAAGATGAGTGAAATTAGCAGCTGGTGATAAGGAAAGTGACATTCAAGGAGCCTTTCAAGGGAAAATGTGGTAGATTGGGGAAAAATAGTAAACAATGATTACAGTTAAAGCCAGAAAAAAAGAACATGGAGATCCTGAGAGTGTGACAGATGAGGAAATCCAGGCAGAGGTGAGTAAGTGAGGATGGAGTTAGATTTTTTGTTGTTCCTCTCTCTCTCTCTCTCTCTCTCTCTCTCTCTCTCTGTTTCTTTCTCTCTCTCCTTCTTTCCCTCCCTCTCAGCAATAATAGACTACTATAATTATATTAATGTATGTAATGAAAGCCAGGGGCCAAGAAGGACAACTAAAGAGAAGAAAATGGCATATGCGGGAGTCACAGGGTAGCTCAGTGGGTTAAGCGAACATGGCGCAAAGCTCAAGGACCAGTGTTAAGGATCCTGGTTTGAGCCCCCAGCTACCCACCTGCAGTGGGGTCGCTTAACAAGTAGTGAAGTGGGTCTGCAGGTGTCTATCTTTTTCTTCCTGTCTGTCTTCCCCATCTCTCTCCATTTTTCTCTGTCCTATCCAACAACAGTGGCATCAATAACAACAGTAATAATAACCACAACAATGATGAATTTTAAAAAAAGGAGCAACAAAAGGGGAAAAACAAGAAGAAGAAAATGACATATGCTGCTTTGGCTTCAGGAAGTCTCATTCTTTGGTTCCCTGGTGTATTACACAGGCACCACTCAGGGACATAAAATGCTAGAAGGAACACACATTTGGATTCTGCTCTGAAGTGAACAGTCCAATGATGAAGCTAAGAATTGTTTTTGCAAAATATTTTAAAAACAGCAATCACACGTGAGACTCTGAAGAGATTACAAGAAGAAAGGAAGCGTGTCATTGGGAAGACTAATCTTTAAAGGTAAAATGTGTTGGATTTTTGATCGATGGGTAGGAGATCCCGAGAAGTGGTAAAGGATCATTTCTGTGGAGAATAGAGCATTCAAGAAAGAGAAGAAAATGTGCAAAGGACAAAACCCTGGGGAAGATGGTTTGCCGAGAAGCTGGCCGTCACTGACTGACTCGTCTTGTGCTAAGTGTGGTGGCTATCTTTGGGAGGTGGGAGAGTGGGGACAGAGCTTTCCTAGTGGGTATGGTATGGAGCTAGACCCTATAACCCTACAATTCTGTAACCCACTATAATCACAAATAAAAAGAGATAAAATGAAACAAAGCAAAACATGTAAGCATCACTTAAATTATTAAAAATGAGTCTAAAGCTAGTAAAGTTGTATTTATTGTTGTGATTGCAACAGAGAGCCTCTCAGATTTTTAACAAGGGAAAACTGGAAGTCAAAGTCTTGGCAAGCAGAGGGGTCTTTATTAGCTCGTTTAACTCAGGCAGAAAGAACTGGATTAGGGGAGATCTAAAGAAAGTCTGCGAGTGTCTCCTCACAGATCCCAGCAGACGACCTAAGGCCTACACTTTACTGATGTGCTAACACGTTTGCAATCCATCACCCTAATTCACAGTAATAAAGGTGATGAAATGAGGTGCCCCAAGAAGTGATTCTCTCCTACCATCTCAAAGCTTGGATTATGTCAGCAGCAATAAAATCATAGCACTCCGAGAAAAGACAGGACATTTCCCCATACATTTAAACAAAGAAAAAACAAGGTGGGTGATTATACTAGACTCAAATGAAATTCACTTTATAACAATAAAGCTCGTTGTTTTTGTTTTTTTTTTAATGAAATGTTGCTCCTTGGTTTATTCTTTCATAGACTGGCACAAATAAATTTCACCCTAGGAGCCTCTGGTCTACAACTCACAGAAATATCGAAGACATAAAAACTATTTTAATTATGGCATTTAAAATCGTTTATTTTCAATGATTAAAGGTCTCATACATTTAATCTGGTTTTTCTTAGCCAAAAATAACTCCTGCTATATCTGAATGTAATGTTTTCAGTCATCATCTTCCCTTGTGCCTGTTTCTCACTTTTAAAAATCTTAAGTTAAAAAAGAAAGTACACTTATTTTTTTAACATTACCTCATGATATATAGTAAGTGCTTACTTAATATTGTAGATAGATTTTCAGAAACTTCACCTTTAAGTGAAATTATGTATAGATCTTCAGATGACTTTGTTTTGTTTGATGTAAGCCAGGATTTTTTTTCCCCCTCCAGGGTTATCACTGGGGCTAGGTACCAGCATTATGAAGCTACTGCTCCTGGAGCCCATTTCCCCCAGTTTTTTATAGGACAGAGAGAAACTGAGAGGGCAGGGGACATAAAAAGGGCTAGAGACAGATAAGACACCAGCGCACCTGCTTCACTGCTGGTGAAGCCACCCCCCACCCCCCCCTCCGCAGGTGAGGAGCCAGAGGCTTGAACCAGGATCCTATGCAGGTCCTTGTACTTTATACGATGTGTGTTTAGCCGCCCCTCCAGGATTTTTCTTTTTCTCCACCAACATTAAAGTAAAACACATTGAACAGAGCAATGTCATTTGAGGACCAGACATTAAATACACATTTATTTTTCATTTTGCCTTTTTCCATTCCAGTGAAATGTATTATGGGACTTTGCTAATTGGTAATCAATGCTTCAATCACAATAGACTCCCTCCCGACAGATGACCTTGAGTAGAGGTGGTAATGAGCAGTGTAACCTTCTCCCAATTCTAGAGTCTCACGTTTGGACAAACCATCCTAGATAATAACTGTCTTTGCTCTATTTGTTACATTTTGGATTCTAATACCATCCCCGCCACCCCCCAAATATCTCTAAGAGTCCTAGATAATAACTGTCTTTGCTCTATTTGTTACATTTTGGATTCTAATACCATCCCCCCCCCACCCCCCAAATATCTCTAAGAGTAATTGCTTCGCTTTCATTTTCTCCTGGTTTCTTACTCCAACAAATGTTGGAAAACCTCAGAAAGAGTGTGCTAGTAAAGCAAACACATAAATCCAACCTCAACCAGAAAATTCTTGATGAGGTTCTTACTAAAAAGTGCCCAGTTTCTTAAACAGGAGCTTCAAGATGTGAACTAGCTACAAGTGTTCATTTTAGAATCAGATGGATTTAAGTAAGAGACACAGCTCTCACCAGATAGAGCATTTGGGTGTTAATGGGCATCTGTTCTTTATATTATAAATGATGAAACAGGGACAGAAAGAAGACCTATTTAATTTGGCTATTGTAAGATTGAAATGGATTTATGAACAAAGAATTCTTAGAAGGGCAGGTCCATCATAAGATCTCATTATTACTACTGGTATTCTTAAACACAAAATCACCTTCAAGATTTAACTTCTGCTATTCCTCTTGGATTTGTCTTAAAGATTTAGCAACTTAAGAGTATTCACTTTTGTCTCCAAAGAATTCCGAAATGCTTCCCTGATTACCACTCTAAGGCATATTTCTCAAAGATAATAAAGGCATTTTATTCTAATAAGCAAACATCTTGTTCATCTATGAATAAGATGAGAAGCTTAAAATGACATGGAGCCACGGCAGTTAGAAAAGAAGGCCTATTCTTAACTGTGGCGACAGCAATTTCACTCTCACATTAAAGAAGTAACAAAATAAATAGGATGTAAAATGTTTGCTTCGTCTATGACTGTGATCGGCACTATTAACTACAGGAAACTTCACTATTTTATGTTTTTAAAAAATGGGGATTGTTTACTTTCATTCGAGACATGAACATCAAAAGAAACAGGATGTGGCTCTAAAATGCAGTTGTGTTTAGAAGTTAGTTGTTGTTAGCTATCTTGTTATTAGAGCAAAGTGGTGATGTTTATGTGAAGACAATGTAGCAATGTAGAAGACAGAAAACACAGATGTCATGGGGATTATACCAAGAGCCCTTTGAATAAAGCAGAAACAGAGCACGGCTCTGGCATTTTTTATAGACATTCCTCAGATCAATCTGTGACATCATTTGCTAGTTCTGTCTGAATTTGAATGACAAAGGTGCAAAAACAGAAATATGAGACTGACTGCAGGAATGATATTGAGCAGAGAAGAGGACTTTACTGAAGGAAACAGGAGGCAAGAAAAATCTCTGGACATGTGTGTGCATGTTCAAATCCTGACTTAGGGCAGACATAGATGTGTTTGTTATTCATTTTCCCTGCGAATGGGCAGTTATCCTATACTTTCTGAGTGTTACTGTCTCTTACATAAATATCTCAGAACTGTTTGGAGTAAAATATCCTATCCAAGCCAGAGGGTACACTAATGAACTGGCATCACTTTGAATGTCAAGACTAAGTCAAATTATAGGCAACCATTTATATCATATCACTTTAAAACCTTTGGCTTGAACATAATGTCTTATAGGACAGTTACTTTCTGTACTGAGATAAATATTTGCTGTTCCCTAGAAAAGCATTCTTTGCCAGGTTACTTTAACTGTTTATTGAACATAAACACTTCACTTGCAGAGACACCAAAGTAAAGTAAAAATAAAGAGAATTAGAAAGTTTGCAAGTTATAACCTTGATTTTTGTTTGGACATCATGATAAACTGAAGACACAGCTGTCCATGCTAGGAATACCTTTGATCACATTCACTCTGTTCTGTTGGTTTCATGGGCGAAAGAGAAAGTCGCGCTATTGTACTTTTAAAACATGTGCATTATAGAAAAAGCTATATACTGCAGATGTAAGATGGTAATATATCATGAAAAGAACATTTGGAGTCTGCGTTTTTTTTCTTTCTTTCTTTCTGGGAGTAAAAGGGAGCATAATTAGTTCTATTTAAGCCCAGAATTTTAATTTTCTCCATACTCAGGCTGATGTCATTGTTCCAATTTTAACCAAATATGTGGTGCCTTGAACACTTAATGAGTGCTTCTCTGGGCCAGGCACTCACTGCTCTAGAGACGCTAAATAATTTAATCTCCGCAATCAGCTTTGCAGGAACTATGTCACAGATGAGAAAAAAAGAGTCTACAGGAAGGTTCAACTAACGGTGGAGGGCCCAAGGGCTAGTAACAATGTCCCTAAGTATCTCAAAGCTTAGCCCCAGGGCCACGGCTCTTAACATCTCAACAGAGCTGTCTCTGCTAGGAGGGGGGATAAGAGCTGCTCCAGACTTCCACAGTCAAGTCTTAGATCAGAGCAAATGTATGTGTAGCAGCCAGCAGAGTAGCAGACTTGTATAGAAACATCCTCACTTGGGAGTCGGGCGGGAGAAGTAGCACGTGGCGCAAAGCGCAAGGACGAGCATAAGGATCCCGGTTCGAGCCCCCGGTTCCCCACCTGCAGGGGAGTCGCTTCACAGGCGGTGAAGCAGGTCTGCAGGTGTCTGTCTTTCTCTCCCCCTCTCTGTCTTCCCCTCCTCTCTCCATTTCTCTCTGTCCTATCCAACAATGATGACAACAATAATAACTACAACAATAAAAAACAAATAAACAAGGGCAATAAAAGGGAATATATAAATAAATATTAAAAAAGAAAGAAAGAAACATCCTCACAAGTCCCAGGCTCAATCCCCAGCACTATCCTAAGCCAGAGTTGAGCAGTGCTTGGGGAGATCTCTGTCCTTCTAATGAAAAAAAAAAAAAGTCCTATTCAAAAGAAAGTGACATCTTCTGAACTTAGAAGTGCTAAGTCAACATAAAATATCAGTGCTACTTGGGAAAACCTCTCTGGAAAAATAAGACCAAAGTATTTTATTCTTTTTCAAATATCAGAGTAGGGAGCAGGCAGGTTCCCTGCTCCTGGTGGAGGAGGTCAAAACGGTCACTGTTGCTGTATTAAGCTCAAGGTGGGTTTATTTGCTCTGACCTCAGAGGAAGGCTGGTGGCTGGCAAGAGGTTTGAGGCAGGGCACATGTTTGGGTGGTCAGGAGGAGAGGGCAGTAAGACGACCTCTGAATGTGTTCATCTGCATAGCAGGTGAGGCAACCGGACATCTGTCCACACACCAGTGAGGATGCAGGAGGCTGCCTGGGGACCACAGCTGTTGTCACCTCAACTCTCCACCTGCACCCTCATAGAACTACCACTTCCGGGAGTCGAGCGGTGGCACAGTGGGTTAAGCACAGGTAGCACAAAGCGCAGGAACCGGCGTAAGGATCCCGGTTCGAGCCCCCGGCTCCCCACCTGCAGGGGAGTCACTTCACAGGCGGTGAAGCAGGTCTGCAGGTGTCTGTCTTTCTCTCCCCCTCTCTGTCTTCCCCTCCTTTCTCCATGTCTCTCTGTCCTATCCAACAACGATGACATCAATAACAACAATAACTGCAACAATAAAACAACAAGAGCAACAAAAGGGGATAAATAAACCTTAAAAATAAAAAATAATAATTTAATTTTAAAAAAGAACTGCCACTTCCCCCCTTGATACTTCTGCATGTCTTAGTTGATTCAGTTATTATACTGATTTATTGACTTTGTTTTACTTCTTATGCTATTTTTTAAAGATTTATTTTGGGAAGAGAGAAGAGACTAGAATAGAGGGAAAGATCAGGGAGATGCCAAAGCATCTCTCAGCTCCGGCATATGACAGGGGCCAGGAGTTGAACCTGGAATCTCAGGTGTGGTCACAGTCTAATCTAGCTCCCCTGCTTTTTTTTTTTGCCTCCAGTGTTATCGCTAGGGCTCGGTGCCTGCACCTGGAATCCACCACTCTTTGAAGCCTCCCCCCAGCCATGTTTGTTTCACTTGTTGTTATTGTTGCCGTTGCTGTAGTTGTTGGATAGGACAGAGAGAAATCGAGAGCTGGGGTGGGGGGAGAAAGAAAGACACCTGCAGACCTGCTTCACCGCTTGTGAAGCAACCTCCTTGCAGGTGGGGCGTCGGGAGCTCAAACCCAGATCCTTGCACTGGTCCTTGTGCTTTGTGCCATTTGCGCTTAACCTGCTGCACTACTGCCCAGCCCCGCTTTTTTTTTTTTTTTTTTAGCATTTTAAGTGACTGTATTAACTTTATTTTCATAGCGGTCTGTGATGATGAGTGCATCACCGTTTAGCTGCATGCCTGACTCTGAGAGCACTGATGTAATCTAATTTGAGGGAGGTCACACTAGGACCACTGAGCCTGGACTAGGATCCATCCCTGACACTATCTGATCCTGAAGGAAGGGGGTTCATGCTACTTCTGTCAGAAGCTTAGGGCGAGGGCTGCCCCCCAAATAGCCAGTTGAACATGTTCTTCACATTTTCAAGATGCACTTGCAAGGTATGGGCACTGCTTTACAACAAATAGCAGTTATTACAAAGAATAATCACAAGTGACATCGTGCTGAGTAATTGGGAGTAACTGAATGTGAAAAACTTCAAAAGATTTGTGAAAGGACACCATTTCAGTTCAGCTTCAAAGCATCACAGAACTGACTTTGGAAAGTAGGCCATCTGTTTCATGTGAGGGAAAGGCAGTATCCTCCCATATTAGATACATTAATTAGCACATATTATAAACACCATGAAAGCTTAATTTCTATGAAGAATCCAGACAATGCCCACATTTAGAAGTCTTGAAGATTTCTTCTAGACCTTTCCTAAAAGTTATTCTAATGTATGTCGGCTTACATTAAAATTACTATAGCTAGTAATTTCTAGGAATCAATACTTTGCCATTACAATTAGTTGTATCACAATTATCACAATTGTATGACAATGCATGGGCTTCTCAAATCCTTAGCTTCAGAAGAGGTAAAATTAATTCTTTTCTATCAACATTTGTACCTTGCCTAAGTCTTCTGTCTTCATAAAAAGAAGACCAGTCACATGCTTTTAAAGATGTAGATATCATGATTGGGAAGGTGGCACAGTGGATAAAGCATTAGGCTCTCAAGTATGAGGTCCTGAGTTTGATCCCAGGCAGCACATGTACTAGTCTCCTTCTTTCACTCTCTCCTACCTTTCTAATAAGTAAATAAATAATCTCAAAAAAAAAAAAGAAGAGGTAGCTATCTAATTCTAGAATTAGTCTGAGAGTCCTGGGACAAATTTCCTGGTCCTTGCCGGGTAAGAATGATTACTGCCTCACAGCACACTTCAGCAGCTGCCTTCCTGACACCTTCCTTCTCTTCATGCCTAGATCGTGGGCACTCCCCAATACTTACTCCTGTTACTATTAATCTTATTATCCCAGTTTAATGCAGTTCTTTGTTTGGCTGTTTCTTCCTGCGTTTGATTTTCCTTAAACATCTGATTAATTCAGGATTCCACATGATTAAGGACTTGCTACTCACTATTTTAATTTTCTCCCCAAAATATCAACTGAAAAAAAAAAAAAATTGGCCACATCTAGTCTTCAGAAACAGCAGATTAGGAAAGTACAGAGTACATATGACTGGCTACTAGGTATAAGGAAAGCAGGCAGCTTGGCTTTGACCCTTGGACGCTGGCTGTTTCACACTGATCTCGCTGTGAAGCATTTCAAAGAAAGTACAGGAGGGTCTTCTGCAGTAGTTAACAAGAGGCAATAAGATACCAAATAAGTAGGGGCCAAGTGGTGGCACACCTGGCTGAGAGCACATGTTACAATGCCCAAGGATCCAGGTTCAAGCACCCTGCTCTCCTCCTGCAGGGGAAAAACTTCACAAGTAGTGAAGCAGGGCCGCAGGCGTCTCTCTCTCTCTGCCCCTCCCCCCTTTTATCTCAGTTTCTCTTTGTCTCTATTCAATAAGCAAATAAAAGACCCAAAGTAGAAAAATATACTTTGTTCTCAGCTGGGCTTCAAAGCTCTGGACCAGCTTTTTTTTCTTTTTTTCAGGTTAAAAGAGGGGCAGGGAGGGAGAGACCACAGCACTGAAGCTTCCCCAGTGTGGTGGGAGTGACTGGCTTCCATCTGGGTCACCTGCATGGCCAGGCAGGTGCCTTCCTACTGAGCTATCCTGCCAGTTCTAGAAAACTCTTCTTATAAGAACTAATAAGCCAGCTCAGTAAAGAAAAGATCCAGTGTTTGACAGAATAAGATGCTTAACATCTGTATCGTCTCTCTTCTTTATAAGTTGCCATTGTCTATATGGAATCTTAACCCTTCAAATTGTAATGTCCACACATAATAAGACACGGTCTGTGTTGCTTACAGAACATGAGGATATTTCCCAAGTTCGTAGCTTTATTCAAAATCAAAGCAATTAGAATTCATCCCAATCTACCAAAAGGTAGATTCAATTATCACGTTCAGTATCACATACTACACATTCTCAAGCTCAGCAATTGCATAATTCATTATTTTAGGAGATTTCCTTATCAAATATTCCTGGACACTGAGTCACTTAGTGCCCTACAATGGGTGAGGGGAAAGCAATGTTTTAAGAAACTAATTTTTTCCCCTTTTTTCAAAATTCCAAAGAAAGAAAGGAAGAGGAGAAATCACCCACAGGGAAACAGAAAGGAAAAGAAACAACTAAAACTCAAGGCTTTTGTGCTGGCCTTGCCTTCCTCCTGTCACTAAATTCAAAGTCTTGCACTTCCTCCTCTCTGCCCCAGTGAGGGGAAAAGCTTTCTGAGAAAAATACATCACAGAGCTCAGAAATGATGATCCCCTTCCCAGTCATCCTGGGGGTAGGCATGCCTTTGTTGTTGTGAAGCGTTCTAGGCAAAGTGCTTCCATATCTTAGAAGCAAATAACAAGGTCAAGGGCAGCGTATTTCCCACACCGCTCATCTGAAACTCTCAGGATGCAATCTAGACCCATTTTCTCTGGCAGATTAGCTGATCAGTTATCTTATCTCTGCAGTCTTTGTTTAAACACTTAGCATTTGTTATGCTATCTGGACCCTTTGCTTTTCAATGCCAACACCCAACCCTGTGATCCTTCCCAGCTCCCTTCAGATATGCTACTTTTCAAAATGTTAACCTCTTTAATTTTATTCTGAATCTCCTTGGACCTTCAGATTCACCCTCCGAGTCACATACTTCAGTATCTGTCTTTATAAAACACCAAACTCAGTAACAGAGATTACGTTTCAACCAACAGGAAAAGATGCAAATAACAGACCATTAAACATTTCAGAAAGATGAAACACAGGAAGTGCTCCAAAGATAGTAACAGAAATAAAATCCAAGAACGCATCTCAACTATGTAGACCTAGTATATGTTCAGCAGACTGCTTGCTCTTTATCATCAGGGAGAACAGCCTGCTATCAAGGCGCTACACACAGTGAAACTTGATACAATATCTTGGTTAATGGTTACGTAGACATGCTCATTTTGTAAAATTGCTTAATATATCTATGACTTTGGTATGTTTCTTTATGCATCTCGCACTTCAATGAGCCCTGAAACGTATCTCCATCATCACCCAGCAAAATAAATGCAATATAAGACATAGATATTTGTATATATATGGAAAAATTGGCTAGTAACTAGACAACTGATGATAGTTCATTCAGGAGCATTTTTGCTGTTATGCTAAAAAAAAATAGGTTAATTTTTAATAAATGTATGGTGAAGTATTAAAAGATTAAACAATACTATCTCTGGATTTGCCTTAAAACCAGAGTGAAGGGGCCACTGTAGGATGCATATGGATGAAATTAATTTGGCCAAGAGTTGGTCACTGTTAAGCTGGAGAACACGGAATGTTTAGTCCACTAATCTCTCTGGTTTTTGCATGTCTAAAATGGTGCACCAGTTAAAAGTATTTAAAAATATATAATTTAGTAGACCTGTGTAGCTGCTAAGTAGTACAGTTCTCTACTACTGTTTTGCTTATCAAAAAAGATTAACATAAAACTCAAAGGATGTCTACCAAAACATATCTAGATTTCATGACCTCCAGTGTAATAATCTTGTCAGCAATTCTATGCAAAGGAAATACGATAGATTGGGAATTGAACTAGTTCTGGAATTAAGCTTATTAGGGAAGGAAGCAAGGGTACAAGAAATGTGTAGGTCAAGTTCATGTCACTCTCTGATTTTTGAGAATAAAGTGACAACAACTGTCAAACTATAAAATTAACTCTCATATCAATACTCCTAACACCACATCAATTAAACTTACATTTGAATTATTTGATATTACATATACCACTAGTGTATATACTAGATGCACACTGGCAGCTATTACCAGTGTTGACTCAAAACTTTATATAACATGCTACAGATTGAGACCAAACCCAAGAATATATTTAAATATGACAGAATCTCTCTAACTGATCCGCTGATCAGCTCTGGCATATGGTGGTGCTGGGGGTTGAACCTGGGAATTTAGAGCCTCAGGCATGAGAGTCTTTGCATAACCATTATGCTGTGTACCCCTGCTCTCTAACCTGATTTGTTATCCAGGGCGCTTAAAACATTTAATCTAGGAACTATTCATTTGACATTGTCTTGTGTGTGTGTGTGTGTGTGTGTGTGTGTGTATCTGTACTGTTTCAATATGCAGATTTTTTTTAGGACACGTTTGAATATTTTGAAAGCATTCACACACACACACACACACATATATATATATATATTTATGAGATAATATAATTATGGTCTACTTTTTTTTCATGGAAACTTATGAGAAAAGCTTGGTGACAGACTGCAGGCAATATTCAGGAATACATGGATATATGTGACCAAACTTCCAAAACAGCTTAGAATCTACTGTAGAATTCAGGCAACAGCAATATTAAAAGACTGAGGGCGGAGGGCCAGGGGTGGGGGTGGTCAGAGCCCTACTAATTACAGAATTTTTACAAGATGTATAATGTGTATTTTCTCACAGATCATACTGGAACTAGACAGTTTATTTCCTCTCAAGTGCCATGACTGATTTTGCTACATTGTATACCATGATCCATTCTCAAAAAGTAGAGTTCATTCCTTGAAAAATAAAGGAACAAACCCAAACTGATCATTTTTGAGTGTCTTAAGAAGCACCATGGTATCATCATAACAGTTCCGGTAATGAATTAGTCACTTGTTAAATAAATTTACAGTTAAACATAATCACAATCTGCTTTTTATCTGGTAACTGGCAGATACAATTAAAAATTCAATGATGGAATGCTTCTGTAAGTGAGGCCTGTAGTGCAGACACATTCATACAATGATATTATGAAAACTGAACAGGGGTTATAATCACCAATGACTTAAAAAGTTAGCAAAGTTAATTTAGATAGCATTTGCATCATACAGATCCCAGCAGTTTTGCTGAACTGAGATTTACATCTGATCTTTTCAATCCTTAGGGTTAAAATTACAAAGAATTCTAGAGAATGGACCTAAGCTTAGTGACTTAATACATAAGGCTATTTCATCTATCAAGCATAGAACCAGAAATAAAGCTTTGATGTTCATCTGCAAAATTTCTGCCCTATACTTAGTTTTTATTGATGTGCTTCTGTGCATGATTAAGTTTTGGCTTCAGTCTCTTCCATTCCTACATTCCCCCACCTAAATGGGTTCAGGAGATGAGGGTGGGTCACCTACAATGTTGAGGGAATCTAAAGGAGTCTAGATACTAAACGTCTCCTATTTTCACTAAAGACTGGGAAGCATTAAGCCGGCTTATGCTATGCTGAGATTATCTTGATTGATTAACATTATTTAATCTTGAACAATGAACATCAAAGTCCCAGTTTCCAGATGTATTATCTTAATGACACACCCTAATTCCTATTAAAAGGGTTTTAGAATATGCAGTTCCTATTAGAAGACTTCTGAAGACACAGACTCACCCCCCAAGAAGTCTGGGACATTAAGGAATGAGTAATGTTTAATGACATTTATAAGCAATGGTATGTGCAGATTTCAGGCTTATTTACAAATAATCCTTATAAGTTAATGCATTTATGTAAATTTTGACCGAGAAGTCTTCAGTATGATGAAGCAGCAATACATTCCCAAGTAGATATTCCTTTTCGTAATTCTATTTATGTTTTAATTGATAATCTTCCTTTGTCAGGCCCACAGGATGGGCAAGGGCTTAGGTGGATTTACTTCCAATGTAAAAAATAGGCAAGAGGATGGAAATTATCTGTAATATAAAATGAGGTATATAAGTAATATCATATCCTAAATATTTAGTTCAGTTAGATATATGGGTGGAGACTCACATACTTATGAGTGGAAAATAGTAACTACATTTTCTGCCAATTGGATCTGCTACATGTACCTTGAAATATCTATAGTATTTTACTTAGAGGTATTTGTGGACTCTTAATTGTAATTAGCAACCTGTAAACAAATACAACATGGAAATAAAATTAAAAAAATAACTAGCCTAGAGAAGAATATATAATTATTAGGTTAAAAAATGGTGAAAATGAAATGTAAACTCTGAACGCTGATAACAAAACATACAGCATCCAGACTGAGAGACTGAGTAAAGACAGGGAAGCGGGGCGGAGTGGGAGGGGGAAGCTGGGCATCTGGATCCTGGTGGTGGAGCAGGGGATGCTTTAGAGGAGGGAGAGAAGGCCTGCCTCAGGCCTGAGAGAAATGCTCCCTCCACCAACCATCTTGTACATGTTCTCAGTCAAGTGATATTGAAGAAAGGGTCGAGGAATAACTAAAATTCTTAAAGAGTTGAAACAAATACAAAATACATTTAACTTCCTCTTAGGCTATGAAATACGTCCCTGGGATAAATAAAGAAGTTTAAAATGATTTTTTTATTCAGATACTAGATCTTTTTTTTAAAAAAAAAAGATGTTGAAAGGCTTAAAATATCTCCAGGTACTGAGGAAATTCCACCCCAGCTTATAAGCACTGCAATTTCATATTTGAATGGCCTAGTACTGTACTTATCATAAAGAGACTCTAAAACTGAATGGAAAGGAGAAAAATTTTCCTGGAAATATCAAGCCCAGCTTGTGAAAAGCTACAAACAAGGTTTGATATTTCTAGGAAACATATAAAGATAGCATTATAGAAATCTGGATATGTTAAAAGCATCCACTAAACCAGGCCAGGCAGTGGCACACCTGGTTAAGTGCACAAGCTACCATGCTCAAGGACCCATGTTCAAGTCCCTAGTCCCCACCTGCAGGGGCAAAGCTTCAGATATGGTGAAGCAGTGCTGTAGTCTCTGTTGGGGTCGGTCTCTTTCTCTCCCTCCCCCCCATATATATGTGTATATGTATATGTATATGTATATGTATATGTATATGTATATGTATATGTATATGTATATGTATATGTATATGTATATGTATATGTATATGTATATGTATATGTATAAGTGTATGTGTATGTGTATATGTATAAGCATATGTGTATGTGTATGTGTATATGTATATATATCCCTTCTCAATTTCTCTCTGTACTATCAAATTAAATAAAGTTTTAACTATCTTTTTTTAAAGCACACACTCATTCATTTCCTAACATCTAATTATTAAGCATTTGTTTATTTTTGTATTTTTAAAGATTTATTTACGAGAGAAAGGGAGAAAGAGAAAGAGAGACCTTCACTAGACCACCACTCAGCACATGAGACACTGGGACCAAACTTAGTACTGTATGCTTGAGACTTCATTGCTTAATTCATGGCACCACCTGCCAGTACGTGATTAGCCAGGCAGTGAGTCTGAGAAAGTTCTGGAGACTAAGTAGTTCCCAGGTACCTAAAAGCTATCCTCTTAGTGACGCGCAAAAAGTCGCAGAGCAGCACTGCAGATGTACAGCTAGAAAGTCCAGTGTTTCCAATTGGCACCTTAAAAAGATATTTATAGCTTTCACTTGATCCTATTAATTGGGGTAAACCGTCACTCATTACAGTACCTCACTTGTCTAAAAAGATTGAAGGAGGTCCACTCAGCTCCTCCTCCAGTTCACTGCTGTAAAGATGCGTGTTGTTAAGGGGCCAGCCAGTGGCCCAACTGGTTAAGCACAAGGACTGGGGTTCAAACCCCTGGTCACCACCCACAGAAGGAAAACTTCACAAGTGGTGAAGTAGAGCTGCAAGTGTCTCTATCTATCACCCCTTCCTCTCTTTAATTTCTGTCTGTCTCTATCCAATAATAATAATATTAATAAATGTGGGTTCTTAAGAGGTGTTCATCATTTGTTCAAATACATTACAAAAACTCTACGGACACTAAGTTCTAACAGATATGTGAGAAATGTGGACTGCATAGATAGGGATTTTGCCTCATGCTGGACATTTATTTGTTTCCTGCTTATAAAGTAGAGATAAGCAAAGTATTCTGATTCTAGGAGATTAATACTGGATTCCTGAGTGAAGGAATTTAATGAAAAAATAGAAAGACTGTTAAGATTTAAAGATCAGCAATTTGACCTCAGGAAATAAGGTGACAAGAGTAATGTGATTCGTAAATTCAGACCCATCCTTGCATCCTTCTTTCCTTCCTTCCCTTCTTTATTCCTTCCTACCTTCCTTCCTTTTCCCCCTCTTTTCTTTCTCTCTCTCTCTCTCTTTCCTTCCTTCCCTTCTTTCTTCTTTTCTGCTGCCAAGATTATTTCTGGGGCTTGGTGAATGCATGACAACAGGACTATTCTTAATGGTCATTCCCCTCCCTTTTTCATTGTTTCTCTTTATGTTTATTTTCCTCATCTCATCTCTCTCTCTCTCTCTTCTGATAGGGGTCAGATACAGAGTTAGAAAAGGAGAGAGACAGGAAAAGGGAGAGACACTTGCAGCACTGCTCCGGCACTCCGAACACGGCCCTTGAACTTGGGTTCTCACATGTTCCCTCTAGCAGGTGAGGCACCACCCCTCCCCAAGGTGCTTTCATATGCAGAACAGTGTGTATGAAAACTTTGAAATCAAGTGTTTTTGTTGGAGCACAACTTTGGTAAATAATAATAATAATAATAAAATAAAAAACAGAAATTAACATCTACTAGAAAAAAATTTAATGGTCTGGGAGGTGGCACAATGGATAAGGCATTGGACTGTCAAACATGAGGTCCTGAGTTCAATCCCCAACGGCACATGTGCTGGAGTGATGTCTGATTGTTACTCTCTCTCTCCTCCTATCTTTCTCATAAATAAAAGAGAAAAATTATAAAATTATGTTCATTTAGTAATAAATGAGACAGGATTACTTAAAATAATAATAATAATAATAATAATAATAATAATAATAATAAAAAACAGGGGCCAGGCAGTGGCACAGTAGGTTAGGCTCACATGGCATGATGAGCAATAACCAGAATAAGCATCCTGGTTCGAGCCCCCGGCTCCCCACCTGCAGGGGAGTCGCTTCACAGGCGGTGAAGCAGGTCTGCAGGTGTCTGTCTTTCTCTCCCTCTCTGTCTCCCCTCCTCTCTCTATTTCTCTCTGTCCTATCCACAGCAATAACAACAACAATAATAACAACTACAATGATAAACAACAAGGACAACAAAAGAGGAAAATCAAAAAATAAATTAAAAAAAAAAAACAGCCAAGGGGTTTTTAAAAAGTTATCTGTGGATGTCAAGATTTGAAAAAGTGATGCTAGATTACTGACACCAGAAGAATATGCAAGTCCCAGAGAAAATGCTTCACAGGGCATGCAAACAGAAGGACGGTGTGTACCGTAGAGAAAAGCCATCGCACTGTCAACGGATGCTCTTTCCATACTGTGGAGGCCAAGAAATTATAGTAAATCACAGAAAACAAGCTGAGACGATGAAGAGACTGGAAGAGAGACAGCCCGATAAAACAGGTCTGTAGTACTTCAATCAGCGGAAACCCTGAAGTGCTCTGCAGAAGTACTACAGATGCAAAGAACTGTCCCAAAATGAGGTTTACCGACAACAAGTCTAGATGAATGTTAGGGACTTTTAAAATGCAATGTTTTGACATCATTTTGTCTGGTGCAATGAATAGGGTTAAGACTTCAAAAGAGATCCAGAATTTGTGAAATAAATAAAGTTAGAGCAGGACATAACTAGAGTGCTTTTTCGGCACATGAATATTTTGTGGTATGAAGTAGGGTAGCCTAGAAACACGTTTGGAATAGAAGGTTCCCTGAAATCCAGTGACTGTATAAATTCTGACAGATCGAAAAATGTTATATAAATGCAGTTTTCTTCACTTTACTGAATATAGTCTACAGCCCTTTGGACAAATGAAAGTCAGTCTTTTACAAATGTATTTTGGATGAACTTCTGTTGGTTATATATCTTGTGATTATCTTCATTTCTCAGGGAACAATGTTTATTGAGATAAAGTCAATAAGTATTCAAGTAATAAGATCAAATACCTTTACTGTATAAGTTAAGCTAATTTGAACTAAAGGAAATGGTTACTGACAAAAAATTTAAGAGAGGATGTTTGAAATATGAAATCACCATTCTAAACAACAATGACCACAGAGTGATATTCAAGGAAATGTTTGGGGACTCCTGTCACCCAGAGCCTTGTCCCACTAGGGAGAGAAAGGCTGGGAGTATGGATTGACCTGCCCATGTTCAGCAGAGAAGCAATTACAGAAGCCAGACCTTCTACCTTCTGCATCCCACAATGCCCCTGGGTCCATGCTCCCAGAGGGATAGAGAATGGGAAAGCTATCAGGGGAGGGGATGGGATATGGAGTTCTGGTGGTGGGAATTGTGTGGAGTTGTACCCCCCCCCCATATCCTATGGTCTTGTCAATAGTAGTGTGTGGAACTATTGCATCTTTTGTAAATTCTCTTATAAAATAGCTTTTAAAAACTATGTTCAAATTTAAATATCTACCTTCCATACTTGCTGAGACAATCCAGGTTGTTTTATATGTAACTTAATGGCCATTTGGTTCAGTTGTTTATTTTATACTGTGATAATGGCTTCAGAGCTCACAGTTGACTTTTTCCAACAGAGAGACAGGGGAGAGAGGAAAAGACACCACCAGAGGAGGGAAGTCTTCTCCAGTGAGGTGGAGGTGCAGGGCAAACCTGGGTCTTGCCTATGATACACTATACAGGGGAGCTATATTCTGACCTTAGCTCATTTTTAAACAAGTCCTTCATAGTTCTATGCAAGTTCCTGAACTCTTAAGAAAAATGCAGTGAAGTTTGTAAAGCCAAGCCCACACTTAGTAACCCCGTTGAATTACCTAAATCCCGTGTTTAGACAATTTACACATATTTACTTTACTCCCTCTGCTTATTCATGTGTTCCCTCTAAGCCTGGCCAATTTATTCCTCAACTACAGTATTACAGCAGAAAATAAGGGGGGAAACAGAGTGTGTATGACACACATGCTATGCAAATGTTAAAAACAATCTGGGCTCAAAATGACTGCTAATTATTTAAAAAAAAAAAAAAAAGAGTTCCATCTCATCAACTGCGTTATGTCTACGTGCTCTAGACCTTTTCTTACACATCAGCATAAAAATGAAATGCGACAATTTCTTAAACTTAATTAATTTTTTTTTTTTTTACCAGAGCCCTGCTCAGCTCTGGCTTATGCTGGTGCAGGGATTGAACCTGGCACTTGAGGGAGCCTCAGGCCTGAGAGTCTCTTTGCATAACCATTATGCTATCTACCCTGCCCTTGACAATTTTTTTTTTTTTTATAAAACAACAAATTCCATTTTCAGTGCTTTTGAGCATTTTACAAAAATAACTGAATAGACACAGCTACTTTGCCGAACATCAAAATGTGCATTATGCTGATTAAAAAGCTAAACACATGTTTAGAAAAAGAAAAAATGCTACCTTGATAATTATTTAAACATTCTGATTAAAAGTGAGTAATTAGTGTCAATTTTTAGCTTCTTTAATTACATAAGGGGCGTGCTTTTCAATTTAGAAGATGAGAATACTTCCATTTCTGATGATAGATGAGACCAGCATTAACTATTATCGTGTGACTTTGGGGAGAGAATGGTCAGGAATAGTTCTAGCTTATGGTTTGTACTAGTTATTTAACCAGAAAATTGATTATAATTGTTAAACAAGAGCTATAATGTCATTTTGAAGACAATTGTGTGTCTAAGATGACATTAAATACTTAAATGCTTAAAAAAATTCAGACATACAGTGAAATTAAGAAAGCATAAGTAAAAAACAAAAAATCACTCTTTTTTTTTTTGCATATTTCTCATAGAGACCAAACTTCACTTGAAACCCTTAATTCTGAGCACTGTAACTGGCTAAAACAGAAAAAGCTAAATTGCTATTAAGATGCATTCACTGTGATGCAGATCTGTGGACTAGGCATGCAAACCTTAGTTTTCCTGGCAGAAGAAGGGGTTCATTTTTTGTCGCTTTGTACTACACATAACTATTAGCATGTTTCATCATCTAAAATGAGGCAGCTTGATGGCAACATGAAGTAGAGACATTTGCATTAAAATAGATGTGACATTCACATCTGTAACAATAAAAATCACGACTCTACTGTTGGGTTGGGGGTAGGGAGACAGACCTAGGATGGCAATAATGGTGTTAATATATACTCCTATAGAAAAAAAAAAAAAAGCACAACCTTGATTTTGAACATAAAAGGAGAACCTAGTCATTGGAGAAAAGATAGCTCTGAATGTTTAAAATGTCTGTCTTCTGTGCAACTAAAACTTCATCAAGATTAGTTGTCATGAAGAGCAAAAGGCGAGTTGATTTATTTTTAAAGAAAAAATAAGCTTGCTAGCTTCTTCCAACAAGAAGACCCCAAATCTCACCTGCTCTCTTCTTACCTTTAGGTTTCTGATGATTAAACTATTTGTTCTGCTTTATATCTTAATTCTTTTCAGCCACCAAGTTGCAGATGCTACCATGATGCCAACCTGACCTCCCTGGGCAGACGACCTCACCACTGTATCCGGGAACCTCCCCTCCCCAGAGCCCTGCCCCACTAGGGGAAGAGAGAAAGAGGCTGGGGGTGTGCATCCACCCGCCAATAACCATGTCCAGTGGAGAAGCAATTACAGAAGCCAGAACCCCCACCTTCTGCACCCCATAAAGATTTTTGATCTACACTCCCAGAGGGGTAAAGAATAGGGAAGCTTCCAATGGAGGGGAGGGGAACTTAACTCTGGTGGTGGGAACTGTACCCCTCTTCTCCCACAATCTTGCCCTATTTTATTATTAAGTAATAATAAAATAGGGCACTGGGGCAGTGGTGCAGCAGGGTAAGTGCACATGGAATGAAGTGCAGAGACCACCCTAAGGATCCAGGTTTGAGCCCCTGGCGCCCCACCTGCAGGGGGGGGTTCCTTCACATGTGGTGAAGCAGGTCTGCAGGTGTCTATCTTTCTCTCACGCTGTCTTCCCATCCTCTCATTTCTTTTAATATTTATTTATTTCCTTTTGTTGCCCTTGTTGTTTTATTGTTGTAGTTATTATTGTTGTTGTTATTATTGTCATCAATGTTGCATAGGACAGAGAGGAATGGAGAGAGGAGGGGAGGACAGAGAGGGGCAAAGAAAGATAGACACCTGCAGACCTGCTTCACCGCCTGTGAAGTGACTCCCCTGCAGGTGGGGAGCCGGGGGCTCGAACCGGGATCCTTATGCCTGTCCTTGCGCTTTGCGCCACCTGCGCTTAACCCGCTGCGCCACCGCCGATTCCCTTCCCTTCCTCTCTTCATTTCTCTCTGTCCTATCCAACACCAATAATAACAACACTACGAACAACACTAATGATAACAGCAATGATAACAACAAGGGCAACAAAAGGGAAAACAATAATCTCCAGGAGCAGTGGATTCATAGTGCAGGCACCATGCTCCAGCGATAACCCTGGAGGCAAATAATAATAATATAAATCAATATAGCCTTAAAAAAAGATTGCTGTAGACTTGCCAATAAATGCAAACAATGGGAAATATCTGTTTATTTAGGAATATAAATTGCCAGGATGCAAAACCATATTCTCTTTGACTTTCTGCATTAAGGTGATTGACAACATCTGTATATTATATCGTCTTACTTTCAGTGGAACTATAGTGAGAAAATGCTGTTTTAAGTTTGAAAAAGAATTAAACTTGAAATTCAATAGTAAGTATTTTTTACAAAATTCGGACTTGAATTTGAGAGCAAAGACTATATGGCAGTTGTCACTCATTAACATTAGGATTCGGACACTTCAGGCCACTAGTGTGTGCAGATAAGAGTGACATCTTAAGACCTTAGCATCCAAACTACAGCTTCATACAGTACACATTTTCATACTTTCTTTTTAAAATTTTTATTTATTTATTTATTATTGGATAGAGGCAGAGAGAAATTGAGAGGGGTGGGGGGAGATAGAGAGGGAGAGAGACGGAGAGACACCTGCAGCCCTGCTTTACCACTCAGGAAGCTTTCCCCCTGCAGGTGGAGAAAAGGAGCTTGAACCTGGCTCCTTAACGCACTGTAATGTGGGTGCTTCAGCAGGCCTGGCTCCTTAATACTTTCTCTAAATAGTGGTGCTGTTCTTGTATTCTATAGATTAAAGGAAATGAATAAAAACAGTAATTTATAGTCACTACGTGTCTCTGGTATCATTCTTCAGTTGTGGAAATTTTTAAATATTCTGGAAATCTGAAGGCAGCTCTCCACTCATCATTTGCCCACTGTGGACGATCACCGTGTCTTTACTCAGTGGCAAACCCATTTCCAGACACAAAGCTCATCTGTTCTGATCAGGGTCCGTCCTGAGCAAAGCAAACCCTCACTCTATGCAAACCATGTCTAAACATTGACATTCATGGGGGCTATAGTGTCTGTTCTAGTTCTATTTTTTTTTTTTTACTTTGCTCCCATTTCATTTGTCAAAAATCAATGATAATCTGTAATCTTCCTCATCTTTTGTTTCTAGCTTATGCTTCCACTAGCAAGCAAGTAAAAGTAAAAGTAAGCAAATGCCCCGTACGATGGACTTGGAATTCAAGATAAAAGCAACCTTTGATTGAGTTGTTTTGAGTTCAGTCCTTATCAAGAATTAGTTCATACAGTTAGACCAACATACCAAACTGCCCATGATATTTATCCTTTACGTAAAAGGAAAAGGTTTCTAGGGAGCAGACACTAAGTGGGATAATTCTATTACCAAGTTCCCCAAAGAAAATATACTACACAATATCAAAGCATTTTACCATCCACAGGAGTCGAGTAAGATACTTCACTTAGAAAAAAAACGCTCCCTCCGCTGAATGTGCTGAGTTCAGCTGCCAACAACCCCATGTAAAAAGGAATATTAGTTGATATAAACAAAGACGGATGCTGTTCTGCCAAGCTCCTGTGACACAAGACCTCTGAATTGGATCAGAGACAAGACTCACACCAGCACAGGAAGAGGTCATGATGGATGGTGAAAGGGCAGGTGGCTAGAATCTGAATCTAGCCTAAGGGTCCACGTCACCACCTCACCAGGGTAGCTGGGGAAACAGGTGTCAAAAAGACAAGGAGATCTCTTGGTGACTGACTGACTGACTCAAGGGTCAAGAGATGCTTTTCTGCCTCAGTTCGGTCTTCCTAATCACGTGAAAACCAAGTGCTCAAGAATGCACTAGTCAAAGGAAGTAGGAAGGACAAATGACAGTGTCTCCAATGTCACATCACAAGCTAAGTTCAACTGTTGCCACAGCGGGGGTAGGGGGACGGCCTGCTAAGAGGCACATGGTTTTAGTTCTGGCCCACCCCCACCCAAGGGTTACTTCTACCGGACGCCTGCACCCCCGTCCTCTCTCCTGACTCTTGACTTCTGCAAAAGAAGCACTTTGGCAAAGGCTGTGCAGTCATACTTACTCAAATAGGGCGGTTTGTAAGGCGCTCGGGTACTGGACAGCAGCCCGTCCAGCTCTTTCCTCTCCAGGGTGCTGTGCAGGGCCTTCTCTTTGCCGAAGGTGGAGAAGGAACGCTCAGGCCCCGGCTGCGCCTCCGGGGCTTCGAACACCTCGGTGTCGGGCACAGAGTCCATGCCGGGCACGTGCAGGTTGCTGCGGTAGTCGGCCGCCTGGCGCCCGTCGGCGGGCATGAAGGAGGGCATCCAGCAGCGGTCCGAGTGGCCCAGCGCCTTGCACTCCTCGGTGCAGTTGGAGAAGAGGTCCATGCCTGGGGAGGGAGGCAGAGACCACACATGAAGGAGGCTCGCCACCCTGGGGCCAGTGGGCAGACAGGGCGGGACTCCAGGGAGAGGAGGGCTGTGCTCTCTCTCTCTCTCTCTTTCCCTGTCTCCTCCAGGCCTTGGTGCTGCTTAAAAAAAATTTTAAGATAAAATTGCCAGATTGAGGGATTCAGGCAGCAGTGCGGCGGGTTAAGCACACATGGCCCCAAGCGCAAGGACCAGAGTAAGGATCCTGGTTCGAGCCCCCCGGTTCCCCACCTGCAGGGGCGTCGCTTCACAGACAGTGGAGCAGGCCTGCAGGTGTCTGTCTTTCTCTCCCCGTCTCTGTCTTTCCCTCCTCTCTTGATTTCCCTCTGTCCTATCCAACAACAACAACATCACTAACAACAACGATAACTACAAGAACAATAAAAACAAGGGCAACAAAAGGGGGAAAAAAGGCAAAATAAAAAATTGCCAGGTTAGGGAGACAGCAGAATCTTTCTGCAAAAGAATCTCCTGCCCGAGGCTCTAAGATCCCAGGTTTAATCCCCAGCACCATCATCAGCAAGAGCTGAGCAGGGCTCTGGTTTCTCTGTATCTTT
This sequence comes from Erinaceus europaeus, assembly GCF_950295315.1. Classification (NCBI taxonomy): domain Eukaryota; kingdom Metazoa; phylum Chordata; class Mammalia; order Eulipotyphla; family Erinaceidae; genus Erinaceus; species Erinaceus europaeus. Next base: position 64,931,527 of record NC_080180.1, read on the forward strand.
CTCTCTGTATTCTTCACTCTTAAAAAAAAAATTGGAGATCAGGCGGTAGTGCAGTGGGTTAGGCGCACATGATGAGAAGTGCAAGGATGGGAGTAAGGATCCTAATTAGAGCTCAGGCTCCCCACCTGCTGGCGGGGGCTTCACGGGGCAGTGAAGCAAGTCTGCAAGTATCTGTCTTTCTCTCCTCTCTGTCTCTCCTGCTCTCTCAATTTCTCTCTGACCTATCCAACAACAACAACAGCAATAACAACAACAACAACAACAACAAGGGCAACAGAATGGGAAAAATGGCCTCCAGGAGCAGTGGATTCATAGTGCAGGCACCAAGCCCCAGCAATAACCCTGGAGGGAAAAAAAGCCTGCAGGCAGGAAAAAGGAAGGGGTGAGTGCATGTAATAATCTGTTCTTGTCTTGAGCTCATGGGAACCAACAGTCTCTCTGTAGCAGTTTGTAAAGGAAAGGACCCTGTGGCCAGATGTTCTCTAAGACAGAGCTTCTGAAACTATGCGGAGTCTGGTGGTAGGCAGGGGGAGGAGAGAGAATGTTGGTTCTGGATTGTTTAGTTGATTAAGAAATAGTGGGTAGGGAAAGAATGCATATAAATATATTCCAAATGTTTTTTTTTTTTTATTTACTTAGCTCTGAGTTCTCACATATGCAAGATTCAACTCCCCTAGCCTTCTACTGCTCTTATTTCAGACAGAGAGGGAGGGAGGGAGGGACAAGGAGAGATTCCGAGGCCCCCACAGCAGCACTGCGGCGTCCAGGGAGCTTCCGCCGGGTGCCGTCCTCGGTTAATCATTGCGAATGAGGATGCCACCCGCCCTTGTTTTATTAGACCCACAACCAGAAGAAGTGTGCCAGATGCCAATGATGATACTTCAATGGCAAAAACCGGATGTGATGTAAAAAGGGAAACTGACAGGTGACCTGAGTGTTCATACATCTGTAAGCAACCAGAAGGAACCAGTTTCACGAATGGCCAAGGGCTCTCCTCACTCTGGCTCTGAGGAAACCATCCCCCTAAAAGGTGTTTCTCACCGACATCTGGAGACTACACACACTTATCATTTCGCACCTTCCCCAAATCCAGAACAAATGACTAATGAGTGTAATGCCAGTTAGCTGCAGACACTATTGACAAAGACCTTATTACTTGTTCTATATTGGAAAGCCCTTGCCCTAGTCAACAGAGACCAGTTTGCTGTCTAATCCAACAACACCAAGATTTCAAATGCTGACTTCAAGGTTCACTGCCTTCCGCAGATTACTAGACTATTATATATGACCTGATTATGATTCAAGAATGCTCTTTCCATTTCTGAAGCAAAGCATCACCCTTCTGAGCACTATGGAATACCACTTGGTACTACTCATCCTGAGAGAGTGGCATGGCTCAGGAAAGCAAGTTAAACAAGCCAAAATTGTGTTTTAATGTTCTTCTAAGAATAGCAATGCTATTTATTGAGCATGTTTTGAAATAGGATCAATGTGAAATAACCAAAGCATGACTTAGTCTGTGTGAAAGGAACTCTGGGATGCTTCTGAGTCAAGAAGCCTTGGGCATTCTTTCTTCACCAATGAAGCAATAATGCCATTTGCTGACACTAGGTTGAGTCTTCTCCTAATCTCAGGCAGTTTTAGTTTCCAGATTTCCTGATAGCCTTCTGTCACACGCTGATTCATTCACATATTGGTGCATGCATATGTCAACATCTGTGCACATAAAATATAAAAAGCTAATTCTTCAAAATCATTAACCCTCTAGATTAACCACGGATATTCTGGAGCTAAGAACCATTAACTAGACAAATTGTTCAATGAAACAACACCACACTTCTTACCATATATTAATCTCACCTTATAATGGCTTTCTGTTTTAAATTAGACCATGTATAATGCTAAGCCTGACTTCTATGATAACATTCCATTGATAATTGTCAGGCATGGGCCTGCAAATAAATTACTGATCAGCGGGCTGTTGAGGAAAGGAGACGTGAGCTGAAGCTGAGATAAAGGCCCTAAGAGCATGGGAGACACATCGCTGCTTCTCTAGATACTAGACTCTGCAGAATGAAGGAGAGAAAGGGCAGGAGACTCAGTGACACACACACACACACACACACACACACACACACACACACACACCGATGGGCCAGGGCCAAGTAGGAAGCAGTTCTTACATACAAAAGAACTAGGGAGGGCTGAGTGTTCACATCCTGCAGTACCATGCTCTGAAGGTGGAGGGGGGTGGTGGTGGTAAAGATGGCATTATGATGGTGGAAACTATCATAAAGAAAATACTTAAATTATTATGAGGAACAGTGATCACAAAGACAAATCGAGGTGGGCAGAAGATGCTGCAGTGGGAGAATACCAGCTCACATGCCGAGGGCCCCAGAGATTCCAGATTTAGCTTCTTAATAGCTGGCCCCACCATAAACTAGAGCTGAGTATTGCTCTCTAGTCTGTCTACCTACCTATCTATTTTTCTCTCTCTCTCTCTCTCTCTCTCTCTCTCTCTCTAACATGAATCCATCTTAAAAAGTAAACTAAGGGGCTGGGTGGTGGTGCACATGGTTAAGTGTACACAGCACTAAGCACAAAAACCCGCACAAGGATCCAGGTACAGAACCCTGCTCCCATATGCAGGGTGAACAACAGCAGTGAAGCAGGTCTGCAGGTGTCTCTCTCTCTCCCTCTATATCTCCCCGTCCTCTCTCAATTTCTCTCTGCCCTGTGTGATAAAATGGAAAATAAGGACCACCAGGAACGTGGATTTATAGTGCTGACACTGAGTCCCAGCAATAACCCTGGAGGCAATAATAATAATGATAAGTTAAAATGAAGTATAAGGTGGAGATATGTCTTGCCTGGGTAGGGCACGGACCGGCAGGGTCCAGAGAAGCTCTGAGGTCTGGCACCCTCTCCGTCTTTCTCTCACTTTGTATCTGAAGAGGGAAAAGATCCCAGAGACCCATATCTACACATAAAACAATACGTTTGCTCAAACGCGAAGCTCACGGCATTGACTCAGATGTGCAGGTAGGACTCCACGGCTGCATCTTGATAAAGATGGGCACTGACACCAAATCTGGAATGCTTCCCCACAGGGCTGCGGAGTATTGATGGGAGGAGAGCACAGGTGATCTCTCACAGCCCTTCATAACTTTCTGCAGGACTGTACTCAAGCACTGTTATGACTCTGAAGCCGTGATTCCAGACAGGGAAGATGTGATGGCCCTCTAGACACTCCTACAGAATGCTGTTTGTTCTCCTAAGAGGTGCTTCCGCAGAACAAGGCTTCATGGGCGGTCAGCTTGTTCTCTCGCACTGTGGGTTTCTGTCTACTGTCATTATCAGAGGCTAGTTACAATTCCATTTGGCGATGACATAAGGTTATCAGTTGTGGAAAAGCTCTAGGAAATATAGAAGGCTCTTGAAAAAGTTACCAGTAGGCTTTTGTCAGAGGAAGAGAAAAAACAGAATGCTTGTATATCATTTCCTTAACGACAGATGTAGGTACGGAGGCTTTTGGCAAGAACCTTCCCTCGTGACATTGCGCTGCATGGTGAGAGTGTCTGGAATAAAAGACCAGGATGGCCCGCCCTGTGTGTGCATGCTTCACCGATTTTACTAATAAGGAAAAGATCTTAGGAAGAAATAATCAGAGAAACAAAACAAAATTGAAAAACAATATAGGGCTACAGAAAGCTCACACACCAGACTGGGTGTGTGCCTTTATGTGCACGGCCCTGGGTTAGACTTTGCGGCTACGTTGGGAAATCCTCTCACACCAGGTGCAGCTTGAGTGCTAACCTGTCTCTCCCTCTCTCTCCCTGTCTCTCCTTCTCTCTATTCCTCTATGTAAAAGAAAACGTGGCCAGGAATAGGGAAACTGCAAATGTGCAAAGCCTTGATCTCCCTCTCCCTCTCCCTGTCTCTTTCTCTCTCGATATATATATATATATATATATATATATATATATGTACTTTTGTATTTCAAGTAGATGGTTAACACCGTTTTTTGAAATGGGATGATTTCTTCTGTTCGCTGATGTATAGTCTGAGACACAAATATACTTTCCCAGAGATAGGCCCTAACAATGGGGCTTCATTCAAAGACTGACACTGTATTAGCTTTTGTCACTTGGTTATTAGCTTCATTAAATATCTTAATTTAACCTCTCAGTTAAAAAATAAGAATACTGAGGAGCCAGACAGTGGAACACTCGGTTAAGTGATTGCATTACAGTGCTCAAGGACCCAGGTTCAAAGTCCCCGTCTGCAGGGGGAAAAGCTTCACTAGTGGTGAAGCTGGGCCGCAGGTATTTCTCTCCTGCTCTATCTCCTTCTCCCCTCTCAATTTCTCTCTGTCTCTTTCCAATAATTAATTAATTAATTAATTAATTTTCAAACATTTATTTATTTTCCCTTTTGTTGCCCTTATTGTTTCTTATTTTTTGTTGTAGTTGTTGTTGTTATTGATGTTGTTGTTGTTAGATAGGACAGAGAGGAATGGAGAGAGGAGGGGAAGACAGAGAGAGGGAGAGAAAGACAGACACCTGCAGACCTGCTTCACCGCCAGTGAAGCGACCCCCCTGCAGGTGGAGAGCCGGGGGCTGGAACCAGGTTCCTTAGTCCGGTCCTTGCACTTTGCGCCCCATGCACTTAACCCGCTATGCTACCCCGCGACTCCCTTAATTAATGAATTAATTAATTTAAAAAGAGGAATAATTCACAGGCATGCCAAATACTAAAGGACAAGTGATATATTCTAGGCAGGCCTTCCACACAAACCTTAGAATGAATTCCTTCATGCCTCAAATGGAAGGCCTGAGTTCTGATGCCAGTTGAATGTAGTCCCCTCTCCCTCCTCAGCTACCTTTCCAGCAGAACCTGTGAGGTTTGATTAACAAGAACCTGCAGGACAAACCAACCTCAGCTCTCAGCTCTTGCGAATTTCTAAGAAACTTTCAATGTATACATTCTGCTTGCAATTTCTTTCCACAGTTATTTATTTTTTTTTCCCATCTCAGAAATAATCTGCTCTGTAAGGCTTGACAGCTGACGTGATAGACTTGCCTGTTATGCAAAGATATATTTAGACACATTTTAAAATGCATCCTTTTAAAGATTGTAGTATCTTGTCCCTTATAGCAAGAGGCAGAGATTACCACTGAGAACAAATTGTGATTTCAAAAAATATGCTTGCATTCAATTTCTACCCTTCTCTGACCAAGATATTAATAAGACTATGTGTATATTTCATTCTCATGTATGCAAAAAATGCTTCACAAAAAATGCTTTTTATCTTCAAGAGAGGATACTTATATGAAAACAAATAGAATTTTTGGAAGGAATTTCCAGTCTCCCTTTAACCACTTAACACAGAGAAACCAAGAGCTGTTAACCGTGACCACGAAAATGATTTTCATTTTTCGGAAATGACGATTTGAGGACATTTTTTTTCCTTCAGATTTCTAACTAAAATTTTGAAAAGTCAAAGTGAGCACATCAAACTTACAGCCCTTACCTATCATCTTTCACAGTGTTTCCATTTTCTCCAATTCTTACTATTTTCTCTCATAAATTTTTAATCATAAATATCTCTGCATCATCAAAACTGTAGTTCAGATGTTCACCAAAAACCTGAATAAGATTTTGTAAACATAGTACGAATTTATTTAAGTAGTCAAAAGCTGCTTTGGTAGTATCAAAGTTCTTACCGGAGGTAGGAAAGGGGAATTTTTATTTCACAATAACTAAGCTTATACTGCTGACATTACAGTAGTGTTATGGTGACTTAATACTCCTAAAATGCTATGTTCTTTTTCAGGGTCTTTCTTCTTAATACTGCTAGCTTGCAATACTAACCATCTAAATAATCTTATTTTTAAATTTATTACTAGACTTCTGACCTAGTCGTGATGAGATCTCATAAGTTATTTATGAAATAAACACCCCATAAAGAGTTTTGGTCCAGGGAGTCGGGCAGTAGTGAAGCAGGTTAAGTGCACGTGGCTACAAGCACAAGGACCGGCATAAGGATCCTGGTTCGAGCCCCCAGTTCCCCAGCTGCAGGGGAGTCACTTCACAGGTGGTGAAGCAGGTCTACAGGTGTCTGTCTTTCTTTCCCCCTCTCACCCTTCCCCATCTCTCTCCATTTCTCTCTGTCCTATCCAACAACAACGCATCAATAACATCAACTACAACAACAACAACAAAAAAGACAACAAGGGCAACAAAAGGGAATAAATAAATATATATATTTTTAAAAGATGAATTTGTGTCCATACTGTCAGAGGGATAAAGAATAGGGAAGCTTCCAATGAAAGGGGGTGGGCCAGAGAGCTCTGGTGATGGGCACTGCATGGAATTGTGCTCCTGTGACCTTCCAATCTTGTTCATCACTATTAAATCACTAATAGTATTTTTCAAAAAAGAAAGAAATATACAGAGAAACAAAGTTCCCTCATGATAAAAAGAAAAAAATTCAGGAAGATAAATCTGAACTGTTAAAAGGGAGATGAGAGGAAAAGAATTCTTTTTTTTTTGGGGGGGGGTTAGGGAAAATATAACTAAGAAACATTAACTGGGTCACTTGTTAAGCTTTTTATATTAATACATTTTTGAGAAAGTCATAATTTTTAAAACTTAGTGTATAATTAAGTCAAGTATCATGTATACTGTAAGTACTTAGTAAATGGCAAATATAACTCCTTATGAATAAAGAGATCTCCTCAAAAATACCTCCAATAGCAGAAAGAAGTTTAAGAGGTAAGTCAAAATGCTAAATCAGTCATTCTCATTTAGAAAAAACTACAGTCTTTATCTTATCATCAAACGGCACAATAAACCAAGGTAAACGTACATACATTGCTTTCAAGTCCTTCTGGACTTGCTCTGAACTCTCTATGCTGTGATTAATCTGCTTTCCCTCCTGTGATGGTTTCTGCAGGCATTTACCACATCTCCTTGGACTTTGGCCATATCTAACCAATACATCAATAACGCACTGAAAAACAAACAAACAACAACAACAACAAAAAAAACAGAAAGCACCTTGACAAGGCCATAGAAAAGCCAGTACCACAGAGCCATGGTCAAGCCCAAGGCGTCTGTACAGAGGGCAGGTGCAGCGGGCACTGAACCAGCTTATGTGTGCCTCTGTGCAGCTGGCTCCATGCTTAAAGCTCTTCTATGAACAAGATGGGGAGCTGGCATGGCTCAGAAGGGCGGGGAGAAAGAAGAGAGAAGAAAACTATATTCAGAGAAGAATGAACAGAGGCGACCTCTAGATAAAGAAATACAGAGTCTTGTCAACTGAGAAAAGGGAAAGTGAGCATAAAGAAAAGGTTAGGAAGTTCAAGCAGGTAAAGCAGTGGGGCTAATCATGTCCATAATGAGGTAGGGTGAAGGTTGCTTTTTTGTTTTTTTTTGTTTGTTTGTTTTCCCATTAACATTCTAACTTTTTTTTTTTACCCATCCCCCCAATCTGTAATGGAGCGGACTCTGCCTGTTAGTATGAGACATTTTCATATCCTCCAGCTGGAAATAGCTCTGCTCTGATTTTGCATATGCCTTGCAAGATTGGAAGATGAGCAGCACCTCCATTTATTAGGAAGTTAAACAGACACACTGGGAGTCGGACGGTAGGTAGTGCAGCGGGTTAAGCACATGTGGTGCAAAGCTCAAGGACCTGCATAAGGATCCAGGTTCCAGTCGCCTGTTCACCTTCAGGGGAATCACTTCACAAGTGGTGAAGCAGGTCTGCAGGTGTCTGTCTTTCTCTTCACCTTCTCTGTCTTCCGGTCCTCTCTCCATTTCTCTCTGTCCTATCTAACAACAACGACATCAATAACGACAACAATAACTACAACAACAATAAAAAAAAACAACAATGGCAGCAAAAGGGAAGATAAATAAATATTTTTAATAAATAAATAAAAAATAAAACAGACACACTTCACAGCGCATCATGGAGTGAACTTTCAGGAAAGTGTCTAGCTCGTTGATGAGTGAATGGTAGTTCAGAACATCAGAAGGGGCTGGAAGAAGTCAGGCGGCAAATGTGTTTTTTACTCTCTGCTTTTAGGCTCTATTTAACACTGAAAAGAGAGCTCTGCTCACCATTTCCCACAGTGACATCAGACATAGGAAATCTGATTTCAGTTCAGCACCCAAGAAGCGAGATTACTACTTGACGCATGTGTCTATGTTACTAAGATTCTAAAGCACCCACTGTTGGGTCAGTATGTTGTGGCAGGCCTGGACCTGTTCAGGAAATAACAGCAATGGATGGGCCATTCTGCACTGCATCCTTTTCCCATGTTGTAGAACTTAAGAGATGGGGGAAGAGTTTGCCTTTCCGATAAAGAAAAATACACTGCCTTGCTTTTGAAAAAAATAAATAAAATTTTTTTCCAGAACTCATTTTGGTATTTTAATTTTCCTTGCATTGTTTTCTCATCTCAGGAACCTGAGAGCAACATTACCAAAATGGCAATACGGAGGGAGGGAAATCAAATTGCTCCTGAGAAGGCACATTGATAAGAATCTGTTCCCATCCATCTTCCAAATTTAGCGCTTTCTGCAGATGTTTATGCCTTTCTCTTTCCTCCTTAGGTTATTGTGGCTCATTATGTTGGAGGGACTGAACTAATTGAAATTGGAGTGTTTCAGAGGGGGAAGAAGAAGAAAAAAAACCACAAAGGGGGGGTTGATGGAGGGGGAGAAGAAGAAAATTCATCCAAAGAACATAAAGCAGACATTCTTTTTCAGATGGCAAACATTTTTGTTTTTAAAAGTTGGAAAAAGCCAAGCGATCAATTAGGAAGCCCGAGCGAAAGAAGACGGTGCCTCTCCCACTGTACAGCTTTTGGCGCTAACAATAAATCATATGCCGTATATAGGGCAAAAATGAAAGGGACTTTGTCCTCCAATATCAACTTCTGGCAAGATCTGGTTTGTTGTCGGGTTCCCAGACACTAAATAGATGCTCTGTTCACTTAGCGTGAAGGCTCGCAAGGGGCAGAGACCTCCGGGGACTCTTGGCAGATCTCAAGTCTCATTAGGTTTGCATGTTAATGACTCACAGCAAATATAAAGAGACCCTTGAGCTTCTTCACAGCCCTCCTCCTGCCTGCCTTTCCCAAGACTCAGCCACCTCCCTTGGCCAAAGGCAGCCAAGAGACCATGTGGCCTGTCCTGCCCTTTGACACACTGCCCTAGCACCATGCAGGGGTCCCCTAGGACGTTCAGGGATGGGTATTCTCTGGAGGACCAATGTTTCCTTGCCAATCAGAACACTATCTCTCTGAGGTTATGTCATCCACCGAACTGTAACTCAAATCTCCACCTGACCAACTCTTACTGAGAGGTGGTCCTGGAACATGAGGTTGAGGTTACAGAAAGTGCCCACCTGCCTGGCTGGCCTTTAACCTCTTTAGAAGTCAGACACACAATCCAGTGAAACTCAATCCAAAAGGAAAAAAATAATTTTTGCTTTAAATGAATTCAACAAGCATCCTTCACAGGGACAGTCTGTGCAGCTTAAGTACAAGAAGACCCCAGCTTTATAACAAGATGCTCCTATTTCAAGACAGCTGCATGCATCTCTCTCGTGTGTGTTTGCTCCAAGTACAGGACTGAGGGACTGAGCTATACCGAGGTCCTATACACCTTGAAGGTTAAACACAGAAAAAAATAAAGCAAAGTAAGTTTTTAAAACAACAGTGCATTGCAGTGCCTATCAGTGGCTACCATGCAGTCCACAAATACATGCACACAAGAGCCCAGCTCCTGACAGATCATGGATTTCAGCTGAAGAAAATAAGAGAACCTGGAAAACTTCAGGAAAACACACAGTCACGCATACACTAAGACCGCAAACCTAAGGACCTAGGGTGGAAAGCCTGCTTTTAACTCTATCAGGACTGTTCATCTCGATTCCATTTCTCTTTCAATACCTGGTGCTGTGCAAAACATGTGTTTCGGGAGAGCCAGGCATCTGGACTCCAGTCTGCAACCATCCACTTAGCCTCTTGTGACCTTGAACATCCCAATCAATTCCATTCATCTTCAGTTACCTTCTCCATAAACAAGTCTAATAATACCTTCAGTGGCTGCAAACTGGAGGCTGAACCAGGTGGTGGGTCTAGAGCTGTTTTGCCTGCAATGTAACTCCATTCCAAAGCATCACATCAAGAAGGAAAAGGTCACTGGCTAGCAGATTCTGCCATGACTGTCAAACCTGTCTTTCCAGAGGAAGTTTCCATGTCTTCAATCCTCTTTGAGCATGCACCCATCAGCATGTCATGGACATCACCATCTTTGGGAAGAGTTCCCAACAGTCAACTTAGAGGAGACTCCCCAGGGCCTCATCCTTTCTGGATGTATTTGCTCTGTAACCCCAAGCTGGAAAGGTCAGTTGCCTGGGTCCCCCCCCCCCCCCGAGAGGCTTGGGGCAGACTTACCAGCAGACTGGCCACGGTTGGTGGCATCGTGATCACTGTCCCCCTGCTCACTGTCCCCATGACCACTGTCCTTGGAGCTGACGATGTCGGCTTCCTGGAATGCAGAACTGGAAGTACAGGAATGTGAATATTAGACTAAAAACAGGTGGAGGACCACAGAAAACATGCTTCTGCCACCATATGGTCACCCAGGGTGCTGCAGACTCACAGATCTCCCAGTGGGCTTGATTTCTTTCTAGAGGGGGCTTTCCTTAGCCTCCACTCTTAACTCTAGAGGGGGCTTCCCTCAGCCTCCACTCTTAACTCTAGAGGGGGCTTTGCTTAGTCTCCACTCTTAACTCTAGAGGGGGCTTCCCTCAGCCTCCACTCTTAACTCTAGAGGGGGCTTTGCTTAGTCTCCACTCTTAACTCTAGAGGGGGCTTCCCTCAGCCTCCACTCTTAACTCTAGAGGGGGCTTTGCTTAGTCTCCACTCTTAACTCTAGAGGGGGCTTCCCTCAGCCTCCACTCTTAACTCACTCTAGAGGGGGCTTCCCTCAGCCTCCACTCTTAACTCTAGAGGGGGCTTTGCTTAGTCTCCACTCTTAACTCTAGAGGGGGCTTTGCTTAGTCTCCACTCTTAACTCTAGAGGGGGCTTCCCTCAGCCTCCACTCTTAACTCTAGAGGGGGCTTTGCTTAGTCTCCACTCTTAACTCTAGAGGGGGCTTTGCTTAGTCTCCACTCTTAACTCTAGAGGGGGCTTTGCTTAGTCTCCACTCTTAACTCTAGAGGGGGCTTCCCTCAGCCTCCACTCTTAACTCTAGAGGGGGCTTTGCTTAGTCTCCACTCTTAACTCTAGAGGGGGCTTCCCTCAGCCTCCACTCTTAACTCTAGAGGGGGCTTCCCTCAGCCTCCACTCTTAACTCTAGAGGGGGCTTTGCTTAGTCTCCACTCTTAACTCTAGAGGGGGCTTCCCTCAGCCTCCACTCTTAACTCTAGAGGGGGCTTCCCTCAGCCTCCACTCTTAACTCTAGAGGGGGCTTCCCTCAGCCTCCACTCTTAACTCTAGAGGGGGCTTCCCTCAGCCTCCACTCTTAACTCTAGAGGGGGCTTCCCTCAGCCTCCACTCTTAACTCTAGAGGGGGCTTTGCTTAGTTTCCACTCTTAACTAAGATCAAGCAGCAACAGACAGACCTATACTTCTCTTCAAGTATGGGAATTGTAGGAATCACCCAAGAACTGGAGCTCAAGGTGTCTGCAAGCACAAGCTGTCTCCACTAATGCACTAATGTGTAGCTACACCTAGAACTTTTTGAAGACCAGCAGAAGCTTGTCCACTGGCAGTAAGTCAGATACATTTAGACACTGCCTGTGGCTGAAGTAGAGAGAGCCCTCATGTTTAACCTGTTGTCTAGGGAATACAGCCCAGTCAGTATTTATGCCTTGTCTTCAAGGGCAGTACCTGGTACATTCTGCATTTCAATCTCAAGTAATATGTGCAATTCCTACTTTCAGTAGGTAGTGATCTGTCCAAACATGAAGCTGGGAGAAAAAAATAATAGTAATGCATACCTGTTAACTCGGCGAGGTCTGTCAACTAGATAGCTGAGCTCTGCTCGCTGGTGTTTAGTCTAGAAGAAAAATAAATAAATCAAGAGCATTTGAATGCTGAGGGTTCTAACAGGGTTTCTGAGGCTGGGAACTCCTGCTAGCTTAGATGGCTGTGTGCAGTGTTAGCAATTTCCAAACTGTCTGAAGACTTGGGTCTAGTGATACCTGGACAAGGCAGGCAGACAGGAAGAGATTCCGTAATCTCAATTTTTCAGTTAAGGGGGTGGGAGAGGTGGAGGGAAAGACAAGAGAGAAAAATACACGTCCCGTCTGAAGTGTGTGTGTGTGTGTGTGTAACAGGTAAACTGTAAATGATCTCCTGACAAGGACTAAGCTACTATCTCCACAGCCTCTCGCCTGTTCTGCTCTGCTGACTTCTCTCCAGTGGCCTAAGGAGTGTCTGGGTGCAAACTAGTTGACACAAGAAATACAGCACACTCAATAAGCCGAAAGTTTGGAAGTTTTGTGGAATTATTTTGTTGTTTATTTTCAAAATGTATTTAAGATACAAATGAACTGTACAAATATTCATTTAAGTCAATGAGTAGTACCTAAGACTCCAATAAATAAAATGACCTGGCCAGGAAGGAGTTGTGAGTTCTGCCACCCAGCCCCCACCAGCAGCTCTCAGTCTCCTCCCTGTCCACCACCCACACTCCCCTTCAGTCCAAACCTGCTTTAACAAGAATCCACTCTCTTTTCCCCCTCCCCCTCCAAACTTTACCACATCACCACACACACACACACACACACACACCCCAAAGAAACCCTAGGATTGCCTAGTCAGGTTCTTGGATAAAGAAAACCTGCAGCAAGGATGTATTGCGACAGTGGCCAGAGGGTGATGCTTAAGCTAAGAGGGAGTGGAGAGAACCACTGCTCAGGCCTCTTGGGCAGGGGCCAGGCCAGGCTGGAGAGTGCTCACACAAGGGGCTGTGGGGCTGAGCCTTCATTCCTATTCACCCCGTGTGGGCGCTGGGTTTCCAGAGCTTCTGTCGGGGCTGTCCAGAGCAGGAGGAAGGCTCTCCTGCCACCCCTGCCACCCGAGTTCACAGGCCAAGCATCTGCTACCCTGTGCGCTCCCAGGGGCCTTGGAGTCCAGACAACTCGTGCAAAGTTAAGCAGCCCAGAGCTTGGCTTTTTTTTTTTTTACACGCGACTGGAAAGCAGGGATCAACAGAGCCACAAGGAAGAAGAAACCCAGAATGAACTTTATTCACGCCTGAGACAGACGCAAAGAGTGAAAAGGCCTGTGCGGGTGCCCCCCTCCCTCCTCCCCACCCCCAAGTCCCAGAAGCGGATAAAGGAAGGTGGGGGTGGGGCGGGGCGTCAGAGGTGGGCCAAGCAAGCTGTCGGGGGTGGGGTGGGGGCCGGCCGAGGGAGGCTCCCTGGGGAGGCGACCCGCGTGAGCCCGAGGGAGGAGGAGGCAGAGGGGCGGGGCGGGGCGCGGGCCACACACCGCGCCCAGGTTCCACGCGGGCCCGGCGGGGCGCGGAGAGGGGGGGGCCCGCCTGCCCCTCCCCGGGCCCCGCACGTCCCCGCAGAGCCCGCGGGCTACAGGAGGCTCTCGGAGGGAGGAGCGGAGAGCCGGCCGTCCTGGCGCTCGAGCCTTACCTCGGAGGACAGGATGCCGCCGTTGGACAGGATGTCGGGCTGCGGGTCGGCGTAGGCGGTGACGATGGCCCCGCAGGGGGTGTGCTCGGCGTCGGCGCTCCGCGAGGGGCTGCAGGGTTTGAGGAACATCAGGTCGGTCTTGGCCGACTCGGGGGTCAGGCAGACCTGGTAGCAGTAGTTCTGGCTGTGGTGGTGCGAGCCGAAGGCGCCCGGCTCCTCCACCGGCACCTGCGCGGGGGTCCCGGGCGCGGCGGCGGCGGCGGCGGCGGCGCTCTGCACCAGCATGATGTCCGCCTTGCTCAGCTTCTTCTGGCGGCCCCGCGCCTGGCGGCCGCAGCACGCCGCGCCCCCCGCGCCCCCGCAGCAGCAGCAGCAGCCGCCGCAGCAGTCGGCCGCCAGGCACGCGTACACGCTCAGCTTCTTGTCCTTGCGGCAGCGCACGGCCAGCACGATCATGGCCAGCAGGAAGACGAACGACACGGAGCCCAGCGCGATGATGAGGATGAGCGTGAGGTCCAGCGCCGCGTCCCCGCCGCCCGCGCCGCGGCCCGCGCCCCCCGCGCGGCTGGGCCGCAGCTGCTCGCCGGGGCCCCCGCCGCCGCCTCCTCCGCCGCCGCCGCCTCCGCCTCCTCCGCCGCCGCCGCCGCCCGCGCCCCCCGCCGCCGGCTCGGCCGCGCCGTCCACCAGCTGCACCAGCAGCGTGGCCGTGGACGACAGCGGCGGCTGGCCGTGGTCGCGCACCTCCAGCACCAGCTCGTAGGGCCGCCGGGGGTCGCGCTGGGCCGGCACGCGGCGCGCGGTGCGCAGCTCCCCCGAGCGCCAGTCCAGGCGGAACAGGTGCAGCTCGTTGCCGCGCAGCAGGCTGTAGGTGAGGCGCGCGTTGTCGCCGTCGTCCGCGTCCACGGCCGCCACGCGCGTCAGCAGGTAGCCCGGCTCGGCCCCGCGCGGCAGCGCCTCCCGCGCCGGGGTGCCGTTGCGGCCGGGCAGGGGCGCCACGAGCGCGGGCGCGTTGTCGTTCTGGTCCACCACCAGGATGTGCACCGTGGCGTTGCCCGCCAGCGCCTGCGGGCTGCCCGCGTCGCGCGCCTCCACCTGGAAGCTGAAGTCCTTGAGCTGCTCGTAGTCGAAGGAGCGCAGCGCGTACAGGTAGCCGTTCTCGGCGTTGATGGACACGTAGGTGAACACGCTCATGCCCTGGATGCGGCGCTCCAGGATGGAGTAGGCCAGCTGCGCGTTGGCGCCCTCGTCGCGGTCGCTGGCGCTCACGGCGTAGATGTAGGCGCCCGGCACGTTGTTCTCGGTCACGTACACGTCGTAGAGCGGCTGGCTGAAGCGCGGCGCGTTGTCGTTCACGTCGGCCACGCGCACCTGGATGGACTTGCTGCTGGCCAGCGGCGGCTCGCCGCCGTCCCGCGCCACCACGGTGAGCGTGTAGGCCGCGCCCGCCTCGCGGTCCAGCGGCGCCCCGGTGACGATGGTGAAGTAGTTCTTGAAGGAGGACTTGAGGCGGAAGGGCACGTCGCCCAGCAGCTCGCAGCGCACCTGCCCGTTGGCGTCCGCGTCGCGATCGGCCACGCTGAACAGCGCCACCACCGTGCCGGGCGCCGCGCCCTCGCTCACCTCCTCCTGGACGGTGCTGAAGCTGATCTCGGGCGCGTTGTCGTTGGCGTCCAGCACGCGCACCAGCACCTTGCAGTGCGCCGGCACGGCGTTGGGGCCCAGGTCCTTGGCCTGCACGTACACCTGCTGCACCGGGCTCTCCTCGTAGTCCAGCTCGCCGCTCACCTCCAGGCGGCCGGTGCGCGGCGCCAGCCCGAACAGCTCCCGCGCCCGCGGCGAGATGTGGCTGCTGAACGAGTACACCACCTCGCCGTTGGCGCCCTCGTCCGGGTCGCTGGCGTTGAGCTGCAGCACCAGCGTGCCGGGCGGCGAGTTCTCGGGCAGCGCCACGGTGTACACGGGCTGTGCGAAGGCGGGCACGTTGTCGTTGGAGTCGAGCACGCGGATGGTGAGCAGGGCCGTGCCGGTGCGCTGCAGCTGCTGCTGCTGCTGCTGCTGCTGCTGCTGCTGCTGCTGCGGGGGGGGCGGCCCCGCGCCCTCCGCCGCCCCCGCGCCGCCGTCCGCGCCCCCCGCGCCGCCCCCCGTGCCGCCGCCGCCGCCGCCGCCGCCGCCCCCGTCCACCGCGGTCAGCACGTAGCGGTGCACCGCCTGCTGCTCGCGGTCCAGCGGCTTCTCCAGCACCAGCTCGGCGAAGCGGTTGCCGTCGCCCTGCGTCTGCACGTCCAGCGAGAAATAGCTGTTGGGCGTCATCTGGTAGTCGCGCAGCGAGTTGGAGCCCACGTCCGGGTCGAAGGCGCTCTCCAGCGGGAAGCGGGTGCCCGGCGTGGCGCTCTCCGAGATCTCCAGCGTCAGGTCGGGCTCCGGGAAGGCGGGCGGGTTGTCGTTGATGTCCAGCACCTCGACCTCCACGCGGAACAGCTCGAGCGGGTCCTCCAGGAACACCTCCAGGTGCAGCACGCACGACGGGCTCTGCTTGCAGATCTGCTCGCGGTCGATCTTCTCGTTCACGTACAGCACCCCGGTCTCCAGGTTGAGGTCCAGGTACGGGGTCCGCGAGTTGGGCACCGTCTGGAAGCGGCGAGCCGAAAGTTTGGTGATGTCCAGGCCCAGATCCTCGGCGATATTCCCCACGAAAGTGCCATGCTCCTGCTCCTCCTGCACCGCGTAGTGAAGCTGGCCCAGGGCTCCCTCCACCATGCAGAGGCAGGCGAAGGCGAATAGCACAATCATCTCCGAAGGGAAAAAAGGCAGCAGAGCTCCCCGCAGCCCGCCAGCCACCCGGGCACCTCCCCCACCACCGCGGGGGAGAAAAAAAATGCAAAAGCAAAATAATAATAAGAAGAAGAATGCTATCTGTCTATACAAATAAGAGTGCGCTGTGTGGGAGGGGGGAGGAGGAGGAGAGAGAGAGGGGGGCTCCTAGGGAGCTCTTAAAAATCGGATTCCGCTGGCTGCGTGGCAGGGCTGCCCCCCCACTTCAGCCTCGTTTGGCCATCTTAGCGCAGGAAGGGGGCCAGGCGTCTCCGGGGCTCGTGTGGAATCTTCCCACCGACCGATTAATAACCGGCGAGCGCGGGCGGCAGCCGCCTGGATTCCCACCGTCTTGGCGCAACGCGGCGCGGGCAGATCCCAGGGAAGGGATTTCGATCTCTCAAAAGACTGTCCTCGGTTTGTCTTCTGGCCGCCGGGAGGCGGAGGGCGAGGAGGTGGAGAAGGACGACGACGGCGAGGAGGAAGTGGAAGATGAGGAGGAGGAGGAGGAGGAGGAGGAGGAAGAAGAAGAAGAAGAAGAGGAGCTTCGGCGGGCACCGCTGACCATCACTCTCTGAATGTCACCGGCTGGCGGAGGCGAAAGGGCTCAGCGGCGGCGAGGGGGCCCTGAGCGCGGAAAGCCCGGCACGGCGGCGGCTCTGCAGCAGCAAACTTTCATCCTCTGCATCTCTCCGGAGGGATGCGCTTCTGGGCATGATCTCTCTCTCTCTCTCTCTCCCTCCCTCTTTCTTCTCCCACCCTCCCCCCTTTCGCTCTAGGTGGACCAGGGGGCTTTCCGAGTCTCGTCTCCTTGCATCTCCATCTCCGCCGCGAGCGGGGCGAATGGCTGGTTCCCGGGGCGCTGGGTGGACGCCCAGCCCGGAGCCCCCTGCCCCTGCGGCCCGAGTCTCTCCCCCCCTCCCAGCCTGCCCGCCCGCCCGCCCGCCCGCCCGCAGCCCTGCTCGGCCTCGGCCCCGGCCCAGCCCGGCGCTGGCGATCCGCTGCTGCCGGAGTCTGAGCTCCGAGCGCGCTGCGGCGGTGTTTTTGTGCCGCGGCCCGAACCCGCCGGCCAATGGGGGGTGGGCGCCACCCCCTGGGCCGCCGCTCATTGGCCGCGCGCGCCGTCCGTCGTGCGCGTCACGGGAGGGCGGGGCGCGGCGCCGGCTCCCCGAGCGGCGAGTGTGAGTGTGAGCGCGGGAGGGAGCGGGAGTGGCCGGCGGGTCCCCGGGCGCCCGCGGGGCCTCCTCCTCCCCCCCCCCGCCCCGGAGCCGCGGAAAGTTCCGGGTCCCCAGCCGCGGGGCCCGCCCGGGGGACGGCCAGGTGGTTCCCCGGGTTGCATCAGCACACACACGCGGGTGACAGCAGCGGCGTCCTCTCCCCGGAGCGGGGTTTCCAATGACGCGAACATTCTTTTTCCTTCAAGGTATTTTCCTCGCTGCTGCCGCCGCCGCCGCCGCCGCCGACCGTGGACAGAAAAGCACCGAGGGCGCGCGGGCCGGGGGCGCGGGGGGCGCGGGGGGCGCAGGCCCGCAGAGGTCACCCCGCCCAGGAAGGGATTCCGCCGCAGGTGGGCCGGGCGCTTAGAAAAATGTAAACGGAGCAGGCGGCCAAGCGTGTGCGGGGGTCCGACGGGACGGGACGGGGCAGGGTGGCGGCGGTGGGGGTGCGGGTGCGGGTGCGGGTGCAGGCGCAGCGGGGTGAGGGTCCTCCGAAGCGGAGGGAGGAGACGCCGAGATGCATTGGAACCCACCCCCCGCCTGGTCTCATCACCCCATAGGTGGCCGTGCCCGGCGGTGCTGAGCGCCCCAGCAGTGATGGGGGGGGTCGCCCTTGAGCCTCCCAGCCCACCGACACCCACCTCCACCTCCACCGCCCCCCCCCCGCACCGGCGCCCCGCATCCCCGCGCCTCCCTGGGCCCGGCGCCAAACCGCGGCGGCGCGCTCCGCCCAGGTCCCGCTCTCCGCGCCGGGCGCCACCCCCCTTCGCGCCCTCCCCCGGCCCACCGGGAGATCGTTCCCCGCCAGCTCCACGGATGGGCTCCGGCAGGGGTGGGAGGAGCGCGCTGGGGGCCTTCCGGGGTGCGGGCACGTACGGCGCCCACAGGCAGCCCGGCTGTGCGCGGGGATCCGCGGGCGCGCTCCCCGGCCGGGGCTCTCTTGCAGCCTCCCGGAAGGGGCGCAGGGCTCGGCGACCCCGGTCTCCGGGGAGCCCTCTCTCTCCCCCTCCCTCCTTCCCTCTCCCGCAGCCTGGGAGCCGGAGGAGGCGCCCCCGGAGTCCGTGCTCACCCCCGGGGCGCCGACCCCCCACCCCCGCAGGGGCCAAATTCCCAACCGGCGCCAACTGGGAGGGGGGGAGAGTTAGTGCTTGCCAGGTCTCCATAAGGGACGGCCAGAGCTTATTTTCCCCAATGAAGAAGCTGGAGAGGGAGTACTTAGCCCCCACCGCCGGGGTAACTCCCCACCCCCACCCCCTGCACCCCACTCTCCGTCCGCCTTTAGGTTCTGCTGGCGCCTCGAGGTGGGAGGGAGGTCCCTTGTGGCCTCCAGCTAATGAGTGACCCCCGAGTGGCAGGGCTGCAGCGGGCGGGGCCAGGAGGGACGTGGCCTGGGGTCCTGACTGGGGGTCCTGGGGGAAGCGTGCAGGGGCGAGGAGGTAGGTAGGTAGAACGAGGCTGGCCCGGGCGGGCCCCGGGGTGGGGGCCCACTGCACCCCCCTCCACACACACACACACACTCTGCACCCCCAGGTCACACACACACACACTGCATCCCCAGGTCTCACACACACACACACACACTGCACCCCCAGGTCTCTCTCTCTCTCTCACACACACACACACTCTGCACCCCCAGGTCACACACACACACACACACACACACACACACACACTCTGCATCCCAGGTCTCACACACACACACACACACACTCTGCACCCCCAGGTCACACACACACACACTCTGCACCCCCAGGTCACACACACACACACTACACACCCAGGTCACACACACACTCTGCACCCCCAGGTCTCACACACACACACACTCTGCACCCCCAGGTCTCACACACACACACACACTCTCCACCCCCAGGTCACACACACACACACACACACACACACACACACTGCACCCCCAGGTCACACACACACTCTGCACCCCCAGGTCACACACACACACACTCTGCACCCCCAGGTCTCACACACACACACACACACACACACACACACACACACACACACACACACACACACACTCTCTCTCTGCACCCCCAGGTCTCACACACACACTCTGCACCCCCAGGTCACACACACACACACACACACACACACACACACACACACACACACACACACTGCACCCCCAGGTCACACACACACTCTGCACCCCCAGGTCACACACACACACACTCTGCACCCCCAGGTCTCACACACACACACACACACACACACACACACACACACACACACTCTCTCTCTCTGCACCCCCAGGTCTCACACACACACTCTGCACCCCCAGGTCACACACACACACACACACACACACACACACACACACACTCTGCATCCCCAGGTCACACACACACACACACTGCACCCCCCACCCCCGTCTCTGTCTCCGGGAGCCGAGTCCAGCCTGGCCACGACAATGGCTTGGCCCTCTGCAGCCGCAGGGGAGCGGCGGGGACCCCCAGGGCCGCGGGCGGCGACCCGGCAGGCAGGGCGGCACTTGGCAGAAGCACCTGTGGCTCCCGCGTGCAGAGGCGGCCGGCGGGACTGTGCGGCACCGGCCCCAGCCCTCCCCGTCGCCTCCCCCTGCAGCCGCGTCCCCTGCTCTCCCAACGCTGACTCATCGCCATCCTGGAGCTTTGGGTTATTATGATTATTTTTTTTAATTGACGGTGATTTGCTCCTGTTTGCATGCGAGCGTGTGGGTGCACTCGTGTGTTTGCGGGAGCCCGAGGCTGCGTGACGGTGCAGATCCACGACACGGTCCGGGGCCCCGGGGCGCGCGCTCTGCTCGCCGAGCAAGTTTGGGGCGACCCGGTGGTGGTGGGAGTGGGGTGGGGGGCTCGTGGAGTGTCCCCGAGGAGGAGGCCAGGACGTGGAGACGTGGCCAGACCGGCCTGTAAATAATCACTCCATCCGCTGCCACACTCGAGCTGCTTTTTTTCCCTCTCCCCCTTTTTTTCTGGGTGGCCGCGGTGCTGGCGCGGGGCCTCGGTGCGCAAACGTGGGTGACCGGCGCCTCCTCGCGGCCGGCGCGGCGCGGCGCAGCCGAGGGAGCCGGGGCCTCGCAGCTCGCAGGCCTGACTCGCCCGCTGGGGGCTCTGCTGGGCTGCGGGGGTCGCCCGCCCACCTCCCCGCCCCGGGGCCCCTAGAGGCCGGGCCTCTGCCTTCCGGCAGGGCACCCCAGGGCCGTGCGCGCAGAGGGTGCCCGCACCCCGGCCGGCCGGCCGGCTCCCCGCGCAGCCTGGGGCGCTCACAGGAGCAGTTCCGGGGAGCCGCGGGGCCCGGCCGGGTGTTCGTGACCTTCTCTGCCTCCCTGGCCTGGAACCTTGCGGGGACGCGCTCTTTGCTTAGTGAGCCTTGGGAAAGCTTCACTGGAGACGGGTTCCTTGCGCCCTTGCTGGGCTAGTCCAGCAGCTGCCCCACAGCCACCCCTTTTCTTCTGGCATTCTTCCTTGCTTGAACTGAACCCCTTTCTCTCTCTCTCTCTCTCTCTCTCTCTCTCTCTCTTTTATAGTTACTATTTGCCTCCAGGGTTATTGCTGGGGCTCGGTATCTGCATTAGGAATCCACTGCTCCTGGAGGCTATTTTCCCCATTTTGTTGCCCTTGTTGTTGTTGGTCCAGAGAGGAGAGGAGGGCGCAGAGAAGGGGAGAGAAAGATACTTGCAAACCTGCTTCACCGCCCTTGTAGGTGGGAGGCTGGAGCCTCAAACCCGGATCCTTGCACTTGGCGCCATGTACCCTTAAGCAGCTGTGCTGCTCTGCGCCCGCCCGCCCGCTCGACTGAACCCCGCTACTAATGAGGTCTGAATTACATCTGCAACACACCGGGGGTGGAGCTCATGATCGTTTTGAAATACAAAGCCTTGAGAAAGAATGTTGTTGCAGACCCAAAACAAACCTCAAGTTTCAAGAGGGCCTGGGGTGGGGGTGGGTGGGGACCCAAAAGGCTATTTGCTATTTTTGGAAGACAAGACTTCAGAGAGGGTGGATCCAAATCACTGCTGATCCCAAACCCTGGCTTAGGAGTTGTGTTAGGGACGCCCTCCATTGTAGTGAGGCCCAAGGGCAGCTGAAAAGGGGCTGTGGGGTGGGCCTTGGGGGAGATGGGGATGCGGGAGCATGGAGATGCCTTTCAGGCCCCCAGTTACAAACTTGGAAACTAGGTGACCTGGTGGCTTTCACCCCTGCCCTTTCGTGCAGAAGGAAGGAGGGAAACAAGTTTGTTAACCAGCCTTTGGATAAATGAGTGTTTGCAGTGATTTAACTTGACTTGAAAGCAATTTGTTTCTAAATCCTCTTATTATTGCAGCGTGCCCAAAGCTCTGGGTGAAGTTTTTTTTTTTTTTTTTTTTTTTTTTTTTTTTTTTAAGAAATGGGAGAAAAAAATTAAAATTGTCAATAAGGAATCTTTGCAGTACCAGGCTCAGCCAGGACTGAGTTAGGTGTGGATGGCTGGCTGGCTTTCATCCTTCCAGCAGGAAGAGGGCTGAGAGCAAAGCTTCTGGAAGACAGTGCTTCTCTCCTGGAGACCCAAGAGCTAGGGAGCTAGGGAGGCTTGGAGGTGTGTAGCTCAGCTGAAGCGTTGAAAGGTGAGGCCTTGGAATTAATGTCTCATTCGTCATGGTTAGTGTATCTTTGTCTCCAATAAGGAATAAACACTGACTAGAGTTCTGGACAAGACTTAATAGCACATACTTTTTGTTTTATTATTTTATTTTGTCACCACAGTTATGGCTGTAGCTCAGTGTCTGCGCTTAGAATCCAGGGCTCCTGGAGGCCTTTTTTTTTTTTCCTTCTCCTTAATTTTTCCTTTCTATTTTTAAAAAGATTTTATTTATCTATGTATTAATGAGAAAGCTAAGAGAGAGAGAGAAGGAACCAGACACCACTCTAGTAGATGTGATTCCGGGGATCGAACTCAGGACCTCATGCTCCAGAGTCCAGTGCTTTATCCATAACGCCACCTCCATGCCTTTCTATTTTTATTTGACAGGACAGAGAGAAATTGAGAGGGGAGGAGAATTAGTGGGAGGAGAGAAAGACACCTGCAGACCTGATTCACCACCAAGGAAGAGGTTCCCTCTGCAAGTGGGGAGCAGAGGCTCAAACTTGGGTCCTTGTTTGTGGTGATGTGTGTGCTTAAACAGGTGTGCGCACACACAAACTTTTTTTTTGCCTCCAGGGTTATTGTTGGGGCTCACTGCCTGCACCATGAATCCACTGCTCCTGGAGGCCACCCCCCCCCCCTTTTGCTGCCCTTGTTGTAGCCTTGTTGTGGTTATTATTGTTGTTGGTGGAGTCCTTCTTTGTTGGATAGGACAGAGAGAAATAAAGAGAGGAGGGGAAGACAGAGAGGGGGAGAGAAAGACAGACACCTGCAGACCAGCTTCACTGCCTGTGAAGCGACTCCCCTGCAGGTGGGGAGCCCCGGAGGCTGGAACCGGATCCTTCCTCTGGTCCTTGCGCTTTGCGCCATGTGCGCTTAAATTAACCTGTTGCTCTACTGCCCGACCTCCAAACGCACAAACTTTTTATATAAGCATTAGGAAGGTGTGTGTGTGTGTGTTACCAATTCCAGGTTTTGTTGTTGTTTGTTTGTTTTGTCCATTCACATGAACGCCATAGCAGCAGGACCACTTCTGGCTCCCTGGCACTTCCTATGTGGTTGGGACATGCATGTGACAAGGCACTTAGCTGACCAGTGAGCCATTTCTGCAGCACCCTAAGGCATTCTTCAGTTATTTTTTTTTAGAAGGCTTGGAGCCCTGCAGAGAACAATACTCTCCATGTCTCAAGGGCTAAGAATGTGTCCATTAGCAGGGAGGACTTGATAGTAAAAGTAGGAATGTTCTTTTCCATTGTGTTGGCCTGGCTGATGTCAACAAAGCTTCACATCTCGCCTGTCTTTTCAGTTGCCAAACAGGGCCAACATTTTGTTCAACTCTAAGACAGTGAATTAAAAGCACCAATGAGCTAGAGTAACCCTCTAATGCAAAATGACAAGTCACATTTGAGCGATACACAAACAAGAAAATGATTTATGGATTTTTACAATGGTCCAAGCAAATGAAAGTAGCATGAATTATACATTCTTGATGCTCACCATATCATTTTCTAATAATACCGTTTAGTTCAGATGCTCTGCTCTCATCCTTGATCTAAGAGACAGTGATCAATAAGAGACCTAGCAGTGTTTTTTGGCTGGGCATTGGTCTTGGATACCAGTTACAAATACAGACATATATGTGCTTCCTGAAAAGAGAGTGGGGAGTGGTAAACATTGAGCATACATTCTTCTTCCTTCACAGAGGATACAGTTAAGGATTTGTTAAGGATTACATAAATAGTCCTTGGGAAACTTTGGTTTCTCCTGTACCTTCTTTCAGAATACAAATACATAGATGGGCTTCAGAATAATAATCTCTATTATATCATGAGGGCTTTTCTTATGAAAATCAGAACATTACCTCATCTTACTCCTTCCTATTGCTTTAGATATTGAAGAGTCATTTCCTCCAAAATGTCTCATCCACTTTAAAATTTATTTCTCCTGATTTTTAAAAAATATCGTTGGAGTATTGTGTTGGAGACATACAATGATCATATGCCTTAGTTTTTTTTTTTTCCATTCAGTAGCAAAAATAGGTCTTATGACAGTCTGAAGCTACAAAGAAAAAGATCAATGAGATAAAATGTTATGTACCACTAATCTGGAGATTAGATAAGAATATAGTTACTTTTATGTTATAATGAGCAATAATTCTTAGTATTTTTATTTGATTTTATTTCCTCTTACATTTTCATCCCCCCCCCCCATTCCCATCACCAAAGGCCTGTGTCCCCACCCTCATAACCATTGTATTTCTATTTCACTCTGTGTCCTACATAAGTAAATATTGTGGGGTGTGCACTAAAGTTTCAGTGAAGACTGCCTTTCCCTCTAGGACAGCCTCAACCAGAAGAAACTTTCTGGAAGTGCATTATTAGGCTTTGTCGTAATGAGCCAAAGAAGTTTACTGATAAGGAATGAAAAAAAGTTAATCCCATTTCTGCTTTTGACAGCATTAATAATCACTCTTGCTGAAAGAATACTGGAACCAGTGATGTGATTAGGATTGTAAGTAAGAACTGGAAGACATCACATTTGAAAAGCCAGATGCTCTGCTAACAGGGAAGCTGTGTGGGTTTTACCAATGGAGCCTGGAGGGAAGAATGAAGCCTTCAACATGGAGGCCAAGAGAGAACAATTTCAGAAATTAATTGCCAGCCCTGATGAAGTCCATGTGGGTATGAGAGAAGGTGTCAAGAACTCTTTCTTCTTCCCCTGTGGGCTTGCTTCTTACTTGACAGCACTGTGTTCTGAGGAAAACTGGTGTTTGTCTGGCAAGTATAAATCGTTCTCTTAAGGGGAAGCCCCTTTGATATGATAAACAGAAGGAGATTTTGCCCAAATTCTGATTAAGGCTACAAGTCACAGAGCTATTTTCAGAAGAGTTTGAAAGTGTTCCTGGAGACAGACACCATGCAAAGAATATGAAACATAGTCTGAGAAGGACATCAGTTAATTGGCACTCTAATAATAAAACAGAGCAAATAGCAAAATGCAGGATGTACCAGCACGTATTTCTCTCAATTAGACTGGTGTTAGTGGGTTTTTTTTCTTTTTCTTTTCCTTTTATTTTATAAGAAGCTTGGATTCCACAATGTCTCCTTTAAAGGGACTGGGCAGCACAGCACTGAGAAATGATGTTTTCTTTTGCCTCCAGGGTTATGGCTGGGACTCCTTGTCAGGATCACTGCTCCTAGCGGCCATCTTTTTCTATTGTTGTTGTTGGATGGGACTCAGAGAAACTGAGAGAGGAGGGGAAGACAGGAGAAGAGAGGGAGATAGATACCTGCAGACCTGCTTCACCACTTGTGAAGCGACCACCCTGCAGATGGGGAGCCGGGGGATTGAACTGGGATCTTTACGCTGGTCCTTGCACTTTGCACCATGTGCGCTTAACCCAGTGTGCTACTGCCCGGCACCCCAAAATGTTTGCTTCTTTAATAATGGCTTGTCTTGCTTTGCTTTTAGGTGAAAGTGAATAATGGTTTTAAGCCAACAATGTCTACCAAGCATGCTGACAGAAGCTAGAATATGTTTTCCCCCAAACCTGTAGCCATTGTCAGTCTAACCTTGTCCACAGGGAATTTAAGTGACTTGCCAAACCACTACAAGGCTCAAGTCTGGGTGTCTTGATACCCATGTGGAAACTCACTGCATGACACTAAACACTGTTATCGCCCTGCTCTATTCTATCAGATTTGGACTTACTGAGAAGATAAAACAAAGAATGACTCAACTTTGAGGTGGGGTTCCTCCTCATTTTGGGCTGACAGGATTTTTTTTTTATTCTGGTCAAATGATTCATGTGTCATTGGACTGAATGAGGGGAGAAGTCAAAGTGCAGCTGAAGAATTTGATTTTGAATTTTCTTTTTTTTAATTTTTATTTATTTATTATTGGATAGAGACAGAAAGGAATTGAGAGGGGAGGGGAGCTAGGGAGAGAGACAGAGAGACACCTGCAGCCCTGCTTCACCACTCCTGAAGCTTTCCCCCTGCAGGTGGGGTCCAGGGCCTTGAACCTGGGTCCTTGTGCACTTTCATGTGTGCACTTAACCAGGTGTGCCACCCTCTGGCCCCTGAATTTTCTTTTTCTATTAATAAGCCAGAGTTTGAACATGACTTCTTGCAAGTGCGTAGGATTAGAAGTAGCTATCTCTCTCTGTGGCATAAAAGTGGGTGCTGACACGAGGAGCAATAATGTAAATGATTGTAAATGAAAAATAAGAAAATGAACAGATATGCAAGGAAGGCCCCTGGAAAAAGTATCATGCTCATCAGTGTCTAGTACTGGCTTGTGAACTTAACTCAGCAGGGCTTGCCTGCATGGCAAAAAGCAAACAGGTGTCCATCTTAACCCACTGCAAATATAAATGTTTAATACTCATTTTGAAACTTTTTGAAAAAGAGATGATATTTTCTAGTGTGAAATTAGCCATCACTTATACTAATTCCTCAATATTGGTCAACACAGACTGATCGAATTTGGATAAGCCTGAAAAATAAACAATTAAAAATTTTTGGCAGTCTTGTGCTGGCTCTCAGAGGCATTGGAAGGCAACAATTTGAAACATAATTTTAAATCCGAAAAGAAACAAAAAATCACAGGAAGCTAATAGAATCGTATTTTCTTATTGTATGGACAAGGTATATAATTTCAATAGTAAATACTAACAGGATAAAAACAAAGGCACATGCTTTTTAGAGACTTACCCAGCTTACTTTCAGTTTGGAAGGTCTGCAGTCAGGACGCTGTAGGGTGAGTCTTCTGCAGCTTCATTCTGGAAGGCACCCAGCTGCGGAGGGAAAGTGGTGATGGGATGGCAGAACTGCAGACTCGAAAAGTAACACAAACTGGCCTTGGACTCCTACTTCTCCAGGTGTTTGAACTTGGCCAAATCACTTATCTCCTTTGAAACTGTTAAAGCCTGTTCAGTATTCTAAACACCTGTTCAACTGTAGTGACATATAGCCTTCCTTAAGTCACTACTGCAGACTCACTCTGAAATGTTAATATGTCAAGTCCTCAGTCAGTAGTAGACTCTGAACTATCAAGTACAGCAAGACACTTCAAATGAGGTGGTTCATAAATAAGGTAGCTGTTGAGAATAATTAACATTGATTTTCATTGTGCTTTGATTTCTTTCATGAACAGGAGCTAAAATATTTACCGTGAGGTGCAAAGCCAATTTTACAGTGCACCTGTACTACAGGAAATCATAATGTAATATTTAAGATGAGATCCAAATAATAAATGAAGAAGACAGTGAAATTCTTCAAGACTAAAAGCACTCATGAACTTCTTTCAGGGTCACGTTTACTTAACACCTTTTTCACTTAAGTTTACACTTTATGTGTTAAAACTCACAATGTCAATCTTTTTAATTTATTTTAATTTTGTGAGAGGGGCCAAGGTTATGTTCTTCCACTTATAGTCCGGTTTTTTGTTTGTTTGTTTTTTTGTCTTTATTGTATTTACACAGTACTGGGGACCAAATCAAGATCCTTACGCAGACAAAACACTAATTGCAACACTAAACCATCCCTCTGACCTTAGGATCTGTAAGTTTTAGTAAGAACATCTCTTTTAATTTTGATGTTTATCAAAAATTGTCTTGTTGTGTTTGATATGTTTCCATTGCTGCTTTAAATAATTTGAAAATAAACCTGTTAAGATATATAGTGACCATGAGTGGTGAGGGCATGGGGAGAAATGCCTAGAGCAGAGTGAAATTAACGCTGGAAGCTCAGGGTTCTGGAGAAGGGCTGTATTTGCTAAGATTTAGAAGGCAACCATGGTAACAATTAGGCAAGACACCTGAGGCAGGTTCCAGGGTGGTGTGCACAACAAAGAAAGGAAGAGAAGGGACTTTTACAGTGTTGACAAAACACTCTTCTACAGAGATCATAAAAGGAGCAAATTCATTTCCATGATGGGTCAGGCTCCTGACTTGGAACCAGTTCCTTAAATCTATGGCATCAGGCCACCCCTGTTAAGTTTCATTGGATTGATTTCTCTCCTGTCAGCTCTTGCAAGGACTGCGGCCAAACTTAAGGTCAGCAGAGATGGCCTTGCATCTCAGCTTTCACTCCTGAGAATTGTGCCTGCATGCCTTGGGCAAATCGCCAGGGTTCAGTCTTG
The DNA here is from genome assembly GCF_950295315.1 of Erinaceus europaeus. NCBI lineage: Eukaryota > Metazoa > Chordata > Mammalia > Eulipotyphla > Erinaceidae > Erinaceus > Erinaceus europaeus. The sequence continues at coordinate 64,960,001 of NC_080180.1, forward strand.
GAATTATGATCAAACTTGATATTATTGCATGCCCATTAGCATACCTATTTGAGAACCTTGGCTGCTCCTGCTAATTGAATGGTCAAGTACTGATCACTGTTCTTCTCAAAACGTGTTTTTAACCTTGTCTGGTCAAACTATCTAGCAGGGACTTTTTTTTTTTTTTTTTTTAATTCTGCTCGACAGGTAAGAGTAAGGCAAGAAACCTCACAAACATTCAACCAAATAGTCAAGTCTTTCTTCTTTTTTAAAAATTTCTTTATTGGGGAATTAATGTTTTGTATTCAACAGTAAATGCAGTAGTTTGTACATGCATACCATTTCCCAGTTTTCCATATAACAATACAACCCCTACTAGGTCCTCTGTCATCCTTCATGGACCTCTATTCCTCCCACCCCCGCCCTCCCCAGAGTCTTTTACTTTGGTGCAATATGCCAACAGTCAAGTTTTTCTGATGGATTTTTTGGTTTATTATTTATACTTGATAACATTGTGCTTCACCAGGGAATTCTAGACCTAACTTCCTACTGTTATTCACACTCACCTTAAAAAGATACTTCTAAGATACTATATTCATTTTCCACAAGGGGTTTGTAACCTATTTCATTACCTATTTCTTCCTTTCTTGCTTTCTTTATTATTATTTTTTTTCTTTACCAGAGCACTGCTCAGCTCTGGCTTATGGTGATCTGGTGGGTTGAACCTGGGACTTCAGAGTGTCAAGCATGAGAGTTTCTGTGCATAACCATTATGCTATCTACCCCCCACCCATTACCTATTTCAAAACAAACCTAAGATGGAAAATCCACTGTATGTGATTGAAGGTCTTTAAAACATTTCATCTTGCTCTTGCACATAATAAAAGGTATTCCTTCTCTCTCCATAGTACTGCTCAGAAGGGATATGTTGTGTCTTCATTTTATTTTCTGATTTTTGCTGGATGATAAGATGGCAAAAGACGGCTAAGATGCTAATATGGCAGAGATGGGAGGGTCTTTCCTGCTGTAGGTAGAGTCAGATATCATAATTTGGAAGCATGTTAGATGGTTATGTTCAAAGGAAGTATGATTGCCTTAGAAGCAAATGAATGTTCTTTTAATTTTAATTTTAAGTTGGAGAGGGCACGGTCTTGCTTCTGCTAGCTTCTCTGATCTTCACTCACCTAAAGTGGAGACACGGTGATGTTAGGAAGGGTTGCTGGGAACCAGAATATTTGCTCTTTTCCTATTTATCTCCAGAACTGAGCTGTGGCTTATGACAGTACCAGGTTTTGAACCTGGGACTTCAGAGCCTCAGGAATAACTACTATGCTTTATTCTTTCTTTTTCTTTTCCTTTTTATCCTCCTCCTCCACCTCTTTCTTCTGCTTCTTTTATCCCCCCTTTACTCCTCTTTCAGCTTTCTTAGTCCATCATGGGCGGACCCATATTGCTTGTGGTGTTGATGTCATGGAATTTGGAGACATGGAATTCTGTAATTAGAAGTAACTATTGTACAAAGCAAGAATTGAGATTAATCTGCTGAGGCTCTTCGCAGACTGACAAAGCCTGGATACCCTGTTTGGAAAACAAGGGGTGAGGTGCACATGTACACATACAGAGAAAAAAACAAGCGTTATCATTATTTAGTCAACAAAAGCATAAGCCACATCTACTAAAACTTTTTTTCATAGTAACACTTAGATTACTAATCGATTAAGTAACTGTGTACTATGGCCTAACCCCTAGCTATGTCAAAGTTTAAGATTTGTAAATATGGTTTCTCTCTTTCATTTTTTTTAAAAAAATTATTTATTATTATTGGATAGAGAAAGAAATTGAGAGGGGAGAGAGAGATAGAGTGGGAAAGAGACAGAGCAACACCTGCAACCCTGCTTCCTCACTCGTGAAGCTTTCCCCCTGCAGGTGGGGATCAGGGGCTTGAACCCCAGTCCTTGCACACCGTAGTGTGTGCACTTAACCAAGTGTGCCACCACCTGCCTCCTCTTTCCTTGTTTCTGAAGTTTCACCTATGAGTGAGACCATTTGGTATGCATCCTTCTCTACTGGGCTGATCTCATTTAACATAGTTCATTCAAGAGATGACTTCATGAGTGTTCATAGAGGTTGTCGGAGTCCTGGTGCAGGATGGGAGAAAGGCACCTAAATTAGGGGGTGTGTGAGATTGTTTTCCATACGCCCACTATGATAAGAGAAGAAACTGTGCCCATATGGGAACAACTCTCTTCTAAATCAGCCCCTCTGTAAAGTAATACACAACCCAAATAGGAATCTTGAAAAAAACAAAACAAACTCATTGTAAAACAGGAAATATCATGTGAAAGAAACTATGTATAGGGGTCCACTTAGTAGTGGAAAAATTCTCTTTTGTGTAGACTTTCTCTCTCTCTCTCTTTCTTTCTTTGTTTCTTTCTTTCTTTGTTTCTTTCATGTGTGGTCCTTTTTACCACCAGGATTATTCCAGGGCCTTGGCACATACATGATGAACACCACCATACCTGTAGTCATTTGTTTCCCTTTTTCATTTACCTGTCTATCATTTTATTTTATTTATTTTTCAATTTTTATATTTATTTTCCCTTTCGTTGCCCTTGTTGTTTTATTGTTATAGTTATTATTGCTGTTGTTGTTGTTGAATACGGCAGAGAGAAATGGAGAGAGGCGGGGAAGACAGAGAGGGGGAGAGAAAGACAGACACCTGCAGACCTGCTTCACCGTCTGTGAAGTGACTCCCCTGCAGGTGGGGAGCCAGGGACTCAAACCAGGATCCTTACGCCGGTCCTTGTACTTAACCTGCTGCACTACACCCGACTCCTTATCATTTTACTTTTTTATCATAAAGATAGGAAAATAAAGAGAGAAAGGGGGGGCATCTGCAGCATCGCTCTACCATTAAATGAGCTTCCCTCTGCAGGTGGGAACTGGGTGCTTGAACCTGGGTCCTCGTGTATGGTAATGTGTGCACTTCACTGGGTGCACCACTGTGCTGTCCTGTTTTTCTATACAAAATGCAAAAAAAAAAAAAAAGACTTGGGAGATGGAATAATGGTTATGCAAAAGACTTTCATGCCTGAGGTACCAAAGGCCGTAGGTTCAATCCCCAGCACCACCATAAGCCAGAGCTGAGCAGGGCTCTGGTATAAACAAACAATTCCCACCCCACCCCAACCCCACAAAAAAAGAAAGATATGCAGATGGATTTTGAAGATTAATAAGACTCCAGATATGTTTCTTTAAACAGGACTTGACCTTATGCTATCCACGTCTACTCCCCAAGACAGGAAGAAAGGTTACAAGCAGAAAGAAAACGCTCTTCTGAAGACAGGGGGACCCTCCCCTGGGACAACCAGCCTCTGTCTGTGGCGGCAACTTGAGGTCCCCTCATGCCCTGGAGCTCTGCGGGTGGAGTCAGGTGGGTGCCTTGGAGGCCAGAACCCACCTTGTAAGTTTGGGGCGCGGGGCTCCCTGGGGCAGGTTCCCTTTACTTTTCACAAGTTCCCATCACATGGCTTTGTGTCCACAAAGACCCGCACCAAGCCCCGGCTTCCTGGAAAGACAAGCACTTCCACCCTCACTCAGTGTCCCCGAGGCCCGGTCCAGTGCCCAGTGCCTGCGCCCTGTGGAGTGTGCGCACCTGTCTGGACGCGCCTGTGCCCTGTGGAGTGTGCGCACCTGTCTGGACACACCTGTCTGGACGCACCTGTCTGGACGCGCCTGCGCCCTGTGCAGTGTGCGCACCTGTCTAGACACACCTGTCGGGCCGCGCCTGCGCCCTGTGCAGTGTGCGCACCTGTCTGGACGCACCTGTCTGGACGCGCCTGCGCCCTGTGCAGTGTGCGCACCTGTCTGGACGCACCTGTCGGGCCGCGCCTGCGCCCTGTGCAGTGTGCGCACCTGTCTGGACGCACCTGTCGGGCCGCGCCTGCGCCCTGTGCAGTGTGCGCACCTGTCTGGACGCACCTGTCGGGCCGCGCCTGCGCCCTGTGCAGTGTGCGCACCTGTCTGGACGCACCTGTCGGGCCGCGCCTGCGCCCTGTGCAGTGTGCGCACCTGTCTGGACGCACCTGTCTGGACGCGCCTGCGCCCTGTGCAGTGTGCGCACCTGTCGGGACGCACCTGTCTGGACGCGCCTGCGCCCTGTGCAGCGTGCGCACCTGTCGGGACGCACCTGTCGGGCCGCGCCTGCGCCCTGTGCAGCGTGCGCACCTGTCGGGACGCACCTGTCGGGCCGCGCCTGCGCCCTGTGCAGCGTGCGCACCTGTGGGGACGCACCTGTCGGGCCGCGCCTGCGCCCTGTGCAGCGTGCGCACCTGTCGGGACGCACCTGTCTGGACGCGCCTGCGCCCTGTGCAGCGTGCGCACCTGTCGGGACGCACCTGTCTGGACGCGCCTGCGCCCTGTGCAGCGTGCGCACCTGTCGGGACACACCTGTCGGGCCGCGCCTGCGCCCTGTGCAGCGTGCGCACCTGTCGGGACACACCTGTCGGGCCGCGCCTGCGCCCTGTGCAGCGTGCGCACCTGTCGGGACACACCTGTCGGGCCGCGCCTGCGCCCTGTGCAGCGTGCGCACCTGTCGGGACACACCTGTCGGGCCGCGCCTGCGCCCTGTGCAGCGTGCGCACCTGTCGGGACACACCTGTCGGGCCGCGCCTGCGCCCTGTGCAGCGTGCGCACCTGTCGGGACACACCTGTTGGGCCGCGCCTGCGCCCACAGCGCCTCTGGGAGGCCTCCCCGGACCGCGCGCTCCCCGGCTGGGCCTGAGTCACACCACCCTGCCGCTGCTGCTGTGCCTGTGAGTGTCCCTTTGGGTCGCAGGTGCGGAGGGGCTGGGCTTGGCACATGTGTTTTGGTCGCGGAGCACCAGGAAACATTAACACACCCATGAGAGGTCGCTCTGGACTTCTCGGGCACTGACCGGCACCCGGAGGCCGGGATGCAGGAAGCATCCTTCTGCAGACGCAGCCCGACCGGGTCCATAGAAGGCTGGGCCCTGAGCACACTGGCACTGGGCTTTTTTTTTTTCCAGTTATCAGCCTGCCTCATAGAAACAAGCTTCACAGGTTATGTTTGTGTGTGTGCAGAGAGTACACCTTGTTTGGCTTCTCAGTAGACTCCGGTGGAAGGAACAGATTCTAAGGCCAGTTGGATGAGAGCAGGGGAAAACCTGGTTTGTGCTGGGAGAAGGAAGGTTGTCACCAACTGCATTTTTTCTTTAAGGAAGAAGTTATCCCTTGTTTTTCTCTTCCTGGCTTTTAACCCTTGCTGTCCTCCAGGTGGCCAAACCTTTGCTTTCTTTATTCCAGCTCCTGGGAGCCCTCAGGGCAAGCTCTGCTCGGAGGTTGGAGGTTGGGGAAGCCTATTGAGAAATGCAGCCCCTCCCTCCCTTCACACACTTCCTCCTCCTCTCCCTCCTGTCTTTTTCTCTTTCTTTTTCTTTTCCTTGCCCCCCTCCTTTATTTTTATTTTTATTTTTTTTACTTTTTTTTGAAAATCTGTCACCACTGGGCTTCACTGCTCTGGGTTGTCCTTTTGTTTGTTGTTTTTCTTTTCTTTTTTCTTCTTAATTCCAGAGTTGCCACTGGGGCTCAGTGTTGGCACTATGAATCCTCTGCTCCTAGAGGCTGTTACCCCTCCCGATTTTATTGGACAGGGCAGAGAGAAATTGAGAGAAGAGGAGGTGATAAGAGAGGGAGAGAGAAAGACAGACACTTGCAGACCAGATTCACTGGGAAGTGCTCCCGCTGGAGGTGGGGGCTTGGATCTGGATCCTTGTGTGGGTCCTTGTACTTAGTCCTATGCGCACTTAACCGGGTGCCTCACTGCCTGGTCCCCTCAGGGCTGACTTTTTCAGAGGTTGAGGGAGGGAAGGAAAGACACACCCTGTGGTGGTGGGGGGGCAGGGAGCCCACCTGGGTCTGGCACATGATGAAGCCAGCACGCTCCCAGGTGAGCTCACTCGCTGGCGCTAAAGCATGCGCTTGATGTTGATGTCAGAAGAATGAAATTGAGCTTGCCAGCCTATTCATAATTTTCTCATTAACAGGTTTTTTTTCAAAAACCCAACTGATTGCATATCCATCACCTGTCTCCCTCCCTCCATAACCTGCTGACTCATCCACCTTTCCACCTGCCTGCCTTCCCACCTGTCTGCTTTGTGATGGCAAGCTTGGGATCTCTAAGAAGAGACTTCTGTTAGTGCAGAGTCCTGTTCATTTATTTTTATTTATTCGGATTTCAAGGACAGAGATTTTGGAAGACAGATTTGTTTGTAACACAGAGAGAGCTCTGAGAAGTCACTTCTGGTCGTCAAACTTAGTGGCTGGTAATTTGATGGTTGTTTCTTACTGAACTGAGATCAGGTGCTGAGTGGGAGAATTCATTTACAATTTAAAAACAAATGACCCCTCAAGAGAATGTGCTGCTGCTGCTTCTCCTTCTCTTTGTTCTTTTCCTTCTTCTTCTTTCCCCCTTAAAACTAGAAGTCTGAGGGTTGTAGAGGTAAATTGCACCCAGTAACTTGCCTTTGCTGCCATGGGGACTAGCCAGGTTGGAACCCCAGCATCCCATGGGAGGTACCAATGGAAGAAGGAAGCTTCAGTGCTGTTCTGTCTAGCACCCCTCCCCTTTGTCTCTCTGGCTAAATTGGCCTAGAGTGGTGATGAGATCCATTTGAATGAGGCCCTGGTCCCACAAAAAATAAATACAAGAAACAAACAAGTAGTTGGCCTTAGCTGTCACTCTTTTAACTTATGTAATATATATATATATATATATATATATATGTATATATATATATGTAGTATATATAATATGTATGTATTTCAAATAGGACATTCATGGGGATGTGATATTTGAATCACAAATTGAACTGTAACAGGGTCTCCTCTATTTAATGTTATTTAACTAAAGTCTTATCAAGAGGAAAAGAAGAGTTTTAGATAGAAAGGCAGAAATGGTGGGGATCTTAGAGTTTTATTTCAGTGTTGAGAATGACGAGTGAAGAGAGTGAAGGGAGAAGGCAAAGGGGTTGGCATCTAGGGGCATCTCTCGAATATGGCGCTTTGGTCCTGCTGCGGCTGGCCACGTGGTCCCTGTTGGATTTCTGTTGTGTTTGGGGACATCCATAAATTTCCTTTTTCTTTTAATCTGAGAAGAATGCATTATATTTCAGTGAATTATAGGTGGCAGTATACACAGCAAAATCCCATGTTTTATTGAAGGTATCTAGAAGACATTTCCATTACCTAACAATTTTATATTTTTGAGTTTACTGTAATCTGGCTCTGATTCAGAAGAGCCCCTTCCTTTTTTGTTGTTAATCTGAGAACATTTAGTAAGTAGCCTTAGAGAGTACGAGTGCTCTTGGGAAGTATTTTCAATCTTAGAATTTTGAAATTTAAAACTCTGAAAGACATTCAAGGTTGTTTTATTATTTTTTAACATTCTTAAATGAAGACGTAGCAGAAAGAGAATAATATTCACTGACCAGTTGGTTCGGTGTTGAGATCTGAATTTTAAGGCTGAAACTATGCTTAAAGTGACATATCAAGTCAGAGACAGAATTCTTTATTTGTGTCTTTTGCATTTACTGTTTTCAAAGATGTGAGCTGCTTGCCCTGACTGCTCTGTTGTCCTCAGGGTTCAGGATTCTGTCCCAGGGTGTGATGTCTGCCTTTGAGAATGTGAGGTTCAAGCTGGCTTGCTTTCTGCCTGATAAACTACCTTGAGTAGAAAGTTCATGAGAATGATCATCAAATTGTGGATGTCTAAGGGAACAGAAGCAACTGTATGTACTTATTTATTTATTTATCTTGCCTCCAGGGTTATTGCCGGGGCTTGGTGCCTGCACTACGAAACCACTGCTCCTGGAGGATATTTTTTTCCCTTATGTTGCCCTTGTTGTTTTTATCGTCATCATTGTTGTTATTGCCATCATTGTTGTGGGAATGGACAGAGAGAAATGGAGAGAGGAGGGGAAGACAGAGAGAGGGAGAGAAAGACAGACACCTGCAGACCTGCTTCACCGCTTGTGAAGCGACTCCCTGCAGGTGGGGAGCCGGGGGCTCGAACCGGGATCCTTATGCCGGTCCTTGCGCTTGGCACCATGTGCGCTTAACCCACTGCGCTACTGCCTGGCCCCCTTATTTATTTATTTATTTATTTATTTATTTATTTATTTATTTATTTACTGCCTCCAGTCTCTGGGGCTCTGTGCCAGCACTACAAATCCACCAGTCCTGGTGGCCATTTCTCCCCCCGCCCCCAACTCCATTTCATTTCATAGAACAGAGAGGTATTGAGAAGGGAAAGGGAGAGAGGGAGAGAGATAGAGACACACCTGCAGACCTGCTTCACCGCTTGTGCAGGGACCCCCTCTGCAGGTGTCGGGAGCCGGGGCTCGAACCTGGATCTTTGTGCTTTAGTGCTACGTGCATTTAACCTCATGTGTCACTGCCCGGCTTCCCAGAGCATCCCCAAGTGGATGACTAGTAGTCAGAGGATTCACAGACAGGGGAACTATTTCATGGACACAATTCCTCCCAGAGATTTTTAAGAGCGTGTCCAAAGTTCTCATGAAGGTTGTTGAGAGACCCAAGAGATTAAGGATGGTGGTGTCACAGGGTGGGTGGAAATAAGGACTCAGGAGGCCAGTGGCCCCACTGTGGTGTCCCTGCTATTTTGTTTTACATGTGGAACTTTGGGAAGAACCACACCCCTTTCTCTTTTCAACTAGACTGCTTCTTATCTAGTCCAAAGTCCTCCAATCTAGAGGAGAAAGCAGGAATGAATGAGAAGAGAGTGCTTAACACACTGGTCCAGAGACTTCAGCCGTAAGGAGCTGACTTTACTGAAAGCCACTTCTGAAGGGTAGGCTGGGCGTACCTTGGACAGGCCACCCCCAAGATTAAAAAAGTAAACAAATCTGCTTGTTTCCTTGCCTCCATCCTCCCCTGTTGTTGATCCATTTTCATGTACTCAATTACTTGGCAATTCTTAGCTCACAGGTCATAATTTTCAGAAAGGTATGTTTGCTTCTAAACCTTCACATGAATAAGGGCACCGTAACATGATTCATTCTCATAGGAACTAAGCAGGCTTAAAGGAATTCAAACAAACTTTTTAGTGTATGTGTGTGTGTGTGTGTGTGTGTGTGTGTGTGTTTTATGATCTTTATTCTTTTCCAAGTTCAGTAAGATAAGTTCTCACAACTAGACTGTTTCTTGAGTACTCTCTAATAAATTTTGTGTGTTTTTGATAAGACTTTCTTCTCTGCTGTTTGGAAGTTCTCAACATCCTGAAGTGTTTGTTGTGGAGTGAGAACAGAGGGAGGGCCTGGGAGGTAGCTCAGATGACTGTGTGCTCACTGAGTATGAAGCCCTGGGCTGCAGCCCTGGGCCCTTCAGCTTACTTAAAGCGAGTGGAGAGGCACAGAAACCCCAGGGCATAGCTGGGGAGCCTGCAGAACTGAAGTCATGTTGCAAATCAAGTGGGGCCACGGCAATATGCTGAAACAGAAGACCGACTTGAAGCCTCCTGTTTGGATTGAAGAAGCACAGTAGGTCCTGGTTTCCACCTCTCTGTTTTCAACTAGTTTCCTCTCTGAATCTGAGTATCTTTTCACCTGGAATTTGTACACCAAGTTGCACAGCATGCTTTAATGAATAAAACAGGGGGTGCTCTTGTCTCCATTCTAACCTCTCTCTGTGGGGCACAGACAATAACAAATGAATGTATTAAATAAATAAATCACCCAGGCACAAAGTGCTATGCCCGATAGGAAGACTAGAACAGGTTAAGAGAGGATCTCCGAGTTTGAACTTTAGGGACTCTCCCCCCTGTGAATTGTATGCGGGTTATGACACACAGGTCTGGGTAAGGCAGGTTATTGATATGTGGCTGTAACTGTCTTGCCAAGGAAAAGAAAACAGATACCACGCTGGCTGCTCTTTTTAAAGGTTCCTTTCAGGAGTAGCTTTCCAGTAGGTGTCTCATCAGCCTCTAGATGGAATGTTTTCCCACTAGGCACTTTGCCCCCGACGCTGAACCCATGAGAGGACCACTAGAATAACGGTCATCCTAATAACAAGAAGACTTTGCAAAGGGATGGGGGGTGGTTTCCCCAGATCTTGTTTCTTTTTTTTCCTCTTTGGCAGAAACCTCAGGTCTGACTGAAGGATGTGTCAGTAGGGGCTCAGCTTTGGTTTCTGGAGTTTCCAGCAGGAGACGTTTGTTTTTCCAGACCATTTCATTGGAGGGATAATGGTTTGCGTCACAGTCCTGGACACCTGGGTGTAAATTCTTTACTCCCTGGCCAGCAGGAAGCCTTTGAGGAATTTCTCGGCTACCTTAAACAAAACCTTGACCTCTGGTGGGAGAGGACTAAAAAATAATAAGAGTAAAGAGATTTCCAAAGCAAAGACAAATGGAGTGCTGATCAACTGAACAAGTTCAGTTCTTCCTGGAAATTGAGGGCAGAAAATGTTGTCAGCCTTGCAGTCACATCACATCCTAATGAAAATGCTTACATCAAAGAAAAGAAAAAAAAAAGAAAGGAGAAAAAGGAAAGGCATACCCCTGCTAAGGGGCAGGGTGATGGCTCTTCTGGTATGCGGGCCCAGCAGCAGTGCAGGTGTGCAGGTGTACAGGTGTGAGGGTGTGCAAGTGTGCAGGTGTACAGGTGTGCGGGTGTGCAGGTGTACGGGTGTACAGGTGTGCGGGTGTACAGGTGTGCCGGTGTGCAGGTGTACGGGTGTGCCGGTGTGCGGGTGTGCAGGTGTACGGGTGTGCAGGTGTGCGGGTGTGCGGGCGTACAGGTGTGCGGGCGTACAGGTGTGCGGGTGTGCGGGCGTACAGGTGTGCGGGCGTACAGGTGTGCGGGTGTGCAGGTATGCGGGTGTGCGGGTGTACAGGTGTGCTGGTGTACGGGTGTGCAGGTGTACGGGTGTGCGGGTGTACGGGTGTGCGGGTGTACGGGTGTGCGGGTGTGCAGGTGTACAGGTGTGCGGGTGTGCAGGTATGCGTGTGGGCTGCCTGCCACTCTTTGTATGATTTCTCCCAACCTGTGCATCATGTAACTGGAGCAGTGGTGGTCTTAGAACATCTCACGCCCTGCACAGTCGCAAACCTGTAATTGCAGAATGTTCACTCTTGTAGTGGTCCAGGATATCTTCTGCTGCGATTTCATGTTTTATTTTATCGGTATGCCCATCTTCTAAGCTTAGTTATTTCTTTACTATCTTCATGCACTTATTAAAAAATATGAAGTGGGTCGGGGGGCTAATGGAGACAGCATAATGGTTCTGCAAAAGACTCTCCTGCCTGAGCCTCCAAGGTCCCAGGTTCAAGCCCCAGCATCACCATATGCTAGAACTGAGCAGGGCTCTGATCTTTCTCTCTGCCTTTCTCGTTAAGATAAAAAATTAAAATATTAAAGAAAAAAATCCAAAATGATTACCTTGAATCCCTCTGGATTCCTCAGAGGACACGTAATCTGGTGTTTTAGACTCGTAATCAAACAAGCAGGAGGCAGACTGATTGGTGAAAGAAAAAGGGAGTGTGCTGATGACACTCAGACTTTCTGTGTGCATGGTGGAGACCCCAAGATCTCCGGTCACTCACTTTGTTGTCTCAGATACTTTAAGTAGCTTCACGAAACTGACTGACTGACTTTGTGAAGAATGAAGAGATCAGTCAGGAAGGTCACCTCAGAACGGCACTGAAAAATAAAGGCAGAGACTGGCTGATTGCCACCTTCCACATGGGCGTTAACTGAGGGGACCAAGTCTCCTGAACATGGGGAGAGAATTCTGCCCTTAGGAAAGCGGTCTTCCTGTGTACATGTAAATAAATGTCTTTGTCAAGGACACCTGCCACCCAGGCTGCTTCCGCAGAGCCCCTCTCATGACGCCAGTCTCTTCCCCCAAGACACATTTGCTGGAGAGGAAGGGTCTGTTTCTCCTCCATAGACTAACCTTCTGTATGTTTGGGACACTGTGGTAAATGCTTAAAGAAATGTGTTGGGGACACATAAATTTTCTTGTAGAAGAGGTAAGGTGGCATGACTAATGTCCCTCCTGTATACTTGAGTGCCAGCGTGGAGCCCAGGGTCCAACTGTCCACGGTCAGAAACAGATGCATGACTGTCCGGGCACAGAGAGGTACCCCCAGGCTGGGAAGCAGAGAAACAGAAGTCATGTTGGTATGCATGAGATGCCTTCTGTTTCATTTGGTTTAAATCCCCCCTGCTTAACACTATTCTATTTACATAACCACTTCATTCTATTTACACAACCGCTGTTAACAAGCACCACCCTCCCTCCAGGGCATTTGTGGTTCAGTGATAGGATTCTCGCCTGCTCCACCCCCTCCTTGTCACACCCTGATCCCTTCTTTGTCACACCCTGATTTTCACCAGTCACTTTTCTCTCCACCCTCTCTATGTCACATCCTGTTTCCACCCTACTTGGCAAGTATATATAAAGACAGCATTGTGAGTTTTAGGGTACTGTACCTTGAGTTTAGCTTAGCTCCTCTTAGATTGTGCTGCGTCCTGCATGAATAAAGAGATACTGCCTACAGCTCAACCATGAGTCCCTGGTCGTCTGTTACCCGCCCGTGAAGCCAGCCCGGCGAAAACAACATAACCAGTCGAAAACAACAAAGTCGGGCTGATTTAGTTAAACTCTCAGAATATTCATGGTGGTCACAAAGAAAGAAAGGACATCACATGCTGTTGCCTAGTCTGCTTTGAATAAAGTGGGCATTTTTAATGTATTCAGAATGATTTCACTATGGTGAGTCAGTCATATTTATATAATTTTCATAACAAGTTATACTGTGATAATAAGACTTTTGTATCATAGACTTAAGTAGTTTGTGAGGTCCTTGCGATGCTATTTTGATTTATTTATTCCCTTTTGTTGCACTTGTTGTTTTATTGTTGTTGTTGATGTTATCGTTGTTGGATAGAACAGAGAGAAGTGGAGAGAGGAGGGGAAGACAGAGAGGGAGGGAGAAAGACAGACACCTACAGACCTGCTTCACCGCCTGTGAAGCGACTCCCCTACAGGTGGGGAGCTGGGGGCTTGAACCGGGATCCTTATGCTGGTCCTTGTGCTTTGCGCCACGTGTGCTTAGTGATGCTATTTTGAAAGCTTCTAAAGAAAATGATTAGATGCAAATCGTCTTGTTTTTAGACCTTGATTGATAACTTATATCACCGCAGACTACTCAATCTACTTTTTAGTTGCTCCTCATTTTTGGCTTTCTGTTGTCTTTGCTTCAGATTTGTTATAGATTTACAATGAAATTAATGAATGTAATTCTTTTAAATGCTTTAAAGTATCGTGTTTAATTTAGTCTTTTTTAAAATTATCTTTATTTATTTCTTGGATAGAGACAGCCAGAAATTAAGAGGGGGGGATAATAGAGAGGGAAAAAGAGAGGGAGACACCTGCAGCCTTGCTTCACCACTTACAAAGCTTTCCTTCTGCAGGTGGGCTTGAACCTGGGTCCTTGTGCGTTGTAACCTGTGTGCTCAACCAGGTGCGTCACCACCCGGCCCCAATTTAGTCTTTTGTCTACAAACAATCCGCTCTACTTTAAAGGCATTTTGTTTATTATACTACTTTTTAAAAATTGTTGCTTGTTCTTAATATTTTTATTATCTTTATTTATTGGATAGAGATAGCCAGAAATTGAGAGGAAGGAGGACATAGAGAGGGAGAGAGACAGAGAGACACCTGCAGCCCTGCTTCCCCGCTTGTGAAGCTTCCCCCCTGCAGGTGGGGACCAGGGGCTTGAACCCAGGTCTTTACGCACTGTAACATGTGCATTCAGCCAGGTGCACCACCACCACCCAGCCCTGATACTGTACTATTTTGTATGTTATAATGTGCTTAGAATATCCGTAAATGTACACATATTTACCTTGCAGTAAATGTGGTAAGTAAAATCTTTGTGTGGATCTTGTTTCTAACCATTTTATTAATAACAGTTAGAAGGACATTTTTTTTTTTAGTGTCCATGGAATGATTGTTAAGTTTCATAAAATCATTTCATAATATCATTCTGGGAGGTATGAGAGTAATTAAGGGACTCAAAGTCACCTACTTAATTACCCTGCTTGTATCCTCAGAAGAATCTTTAGTTGTGAAAAATCAGAGGAAACTGACTCTGAGTTAATTGAATCAAAGGATTTTCCTCTTTTTATGTTTTTCTCCATTTACTTGATTTATCAATAGTTGCATTCACTGTAAGGTAGATCATGAAGAAATTCCAGACTAAATTTCTTTGTGTACATAATATAGCCTTGGTGTCTACAAATTTCTGATCAAACTCAAGATGGGTATCATCTTGTTTGTCATGTGAAAGGCTCTAAATATATATATTCTTCATAAAGAATTATAAATAAGGGGCGGATGGGCATTGGGACACTCAGTTCAGCATATATATTACCATGCACAAGGATCCCGGTTCGAGTCCCCACTCCCCACCCACAGGGAGGACACTTCATGAGCTGTGAAGCAGGTCTGCAGGTGTGTATCTTTCTCCCTCCCTCTCTCTCTATCTCCCTCTCCCCTCTCAATTTCTCTTTGTCATGTCAAATAAAAAATAAAATAGACAGAAAACAAAATGGAAAAAATGACCAGTAGGAGCAGTGGATTTGTAGTGCCAGCACTGAGCCCCAGTGATAACCCTGGGGGCGAGAAAAAATTATAAATAAGAAAATGTCTCTCCTCAGTCTTTTAAGACTGATGGCTTATTCAGCCAGAGCAGGACAGGGAAGCACAGACTTGCCAAGCTGAGGTCTGCTTTGACCCCGTCACCTGGTGATCCTCTGCATCTCTCTGTCTTGTTAATAAATAAGTAAATCTTGATTTTTAAAAATGTAATGAATTGGACTGGGGAGACAGCATGATGGTTATGCCAAAGACTTTCCTGCCTGAGGCTCTGAAGTCCCAGGTTCAATCCCCAGCACCAACCTTCAGCTTGAGCTGAGCAGGGCTCTGGTTTTTCTTTCTATCTTTCTTTCTGTGTGCTCTCCTTCCACATCATTAAAATAAATTTAAAAAATGCATTTAGTGCATAGACCTTTATTGAAGTTTGAGAACCATTTATGTTCTTTCTGGGTGTGTATTTATTTCCAAATGCCACTGACTGAGACCTTGGCTCCCATGTAGATTTCCACCTCCTCAAGATTATTGTTCTGTTTACTAAGTTGAACTTTATCTGTTTTGGTTTAATGTATCTTTGAATGGATGATCCTGATTGGGAATTTGAGTGAAGAAAAGGCCTTTAATGAATTGAAATTGCATTTCATTTTCTTCCCTTTGAGGGCACTGAATTAGATTCAAGTTCTGGAGGAGAGACAAAGCAGAGGGAG
Source organism: Erinaceus europaeus (assembly GCF_950295315.1). Lineage (NCBI taxonomy): Eukaryota > Metazoa > Chordata > Mammalia > Eulipotyphla > Erinaceidae > Erinaceus > Erinaceus europaeus. The sequence goes on from NC_080180.1 coordinate 64,975,387, forward strand.
TTGCCAGTGAAGAACTGTTTTAAAACCCAGAGTCACTTTACAGAATGGGCCTGGTATACTCTCTGGCGAGCTGCTGAGGAGACATTAGTTAGAGGTCTCTTGTAAAGGAACCGAGAATTTCATTCATTCATGAGACTCATCACAGACTGCTGGGGTTCTGTGACAGTGAATCACCTTTCATTCCTTGGATGTATTCTGTGCTTACATTGTTTGCATTTTTGGTGTCCACGCCATTTCTCTTTAAGGTTTTTACCTTTTGAGATGCATTGCTGTACACTGCCAGTCCAGGAAGGTTTTTTTCATTTCCCTCTTACTTTCATGAAAGATGCAGAGTGGCTTTTCTTAAAAGTAGGGGCTGGGGGAAATACTGGACTTACATGCCCAAGGCTCCTGGTTCGATCCCTGGCACCATACCATATGTACAGTTTTTGAGCTCTGGTCTCTCTCTTTTTCCTCTGTCAGAATTCTATTTCATATAATAAAATAAATCTTTTCTTTTAAATTAAGACTTGGGAGAGTGGGATATATATTGCAATTCTGATAACTCACAGTTAATTCAATAGAAAACACAATAGAAATAGTTTTTGGTTTTTTTTTTAACCTCTAGAAAGTTAATGAAGGCTTTACTTAATAGTGATTTTTTTTTTAATCCGGTAAAATATTAGACTTCTATGGTGATTGTTTTTACTTTTGCTATTTTGCAGCTGAAGTTGAATCAAAGGAAAAATTTCTTTTTCCTTTTTCTCTATTTATTTATTTATTTTGGTCAGCTATTGGGACTTTTCTGTCTTGTACCTAATCATGTTTTGGTTCAAATATAATTAATTTAGAACTTCTAAAATTGAGTTTACTGTTGACATTTTGACAGAGTGGAAAACAGAGATGCCAGACTAATGACAGAATGATATCTTGAGAGGAGAAGTTTACATGTGAAGAGATCAAGCAGTCCTCAGAATTTTAAAAATAGTTGTACATGTTCAAAGTATTTTTCAGTCACTTCAATATGACAGTTTCAGACCACTTATTAATTAATTATAGCATCTGTATTCCTAAAAAACTGTCTCGTTATTTTAAGTCCCAGCATAGTTCAGGCTATTATCATTTTTGTGTAACACATCTTTATTTGTTTGTTTTTTTTTTTTTCCTTTCACAACTGAGAGAAAGGAGAGAGAACCAGACATCATTCCGGCACATGTGATGCCTGGGCTTAAAGTCCGGATTCAGGCCTGAGAGTCCAGCACTTTAATCATAGCTTCACCTTCAGGATCTTCTCATAGCTTCTTAAAAATTATTATTTTAAAATTTACTTTCTCAATGTAGTAAGTTAGCATACATCTTAACCCTGAAAAAGTTCAACGTCCATATTGGTCACCTGCTGCCACCCCAAATCCATTGAAGTGTCCTTGTTTTGGGGGGCTGTCACCCTTTTCTTTTTTGGTATTTTATCCACCTGTGTATCTAACTATCTTATTAACAGTTCTATTTCTTGATATCTCAACAGAGTGAATATATCTATTCATGTTTCCAATGGAAGTTGTCTATGTTTCTGCCATCTGCTCAGCCCCCTATAACACACACTTCCCTCTCTCGCCCCCTCTCTCTCTCCCGCTCTTTCTCTCTCTCCTTTATTCCATTAGAGTTTCTTTATGATGTTTACTGAAAATATTTTGTGTGTTTCTATTACCACAGATCTGTGAATTTGCTCTGTGTGCGCTAAGTGCTGTGTGCTATGCCTATAATGCTCCCTTGCTCAACTTTTTATCTGGAGTTTATAGTTCCTTCCATCACGTGCTTAGTCTGTGACGCCTGTGACTTCCAATCCTGCATGCACACCAACAAATTCAAATGCAACAGATGCTCTAGGCTTTTCTTGCACATTCTGTTTTTTTAAATCTGTCTTCTCTTTCTTTCTTCCTGACCTTATGGAAATCACTACCTTACTTATCACATTTTAGTGTTCCTCTAGAAAAGCAATATAGTTTTACATATTTTGCCTTTGATCAAATGAAACATTATTTGTATTTTAATTGACCCTATAAGAATCAGACCACCTTGGCAGTGGCCGGAATTAATTCATTTTCTTTACAACTTGGGTTTATTTATTTATTTATTATTTTATTTTATTTTTGTTGCTCTCCACAGACATCGTTTGTGCACTTTACTGGAGTCCAACTGGGCAGAGTTTTATGCCAAGGGTAGATAACCTTACTAGATGATGAGTTTTCGATAGGGCTTCCCAGGCTTATTAGGCTCACACGCCATGAGCTGCCAGGCCGGCTCTTTGAGCCGTGGTTTGTTCTGTCTTGCCTTTGGAGCCCCCTCTGCTCTGTGGGGTGTGTTTCTGTGTGGACACTGCCACTCTGACTGACTGAGCTGCTCCTCTCCCCTTGATCCCCTCTCAGGCCCTGACGATACTTACTCTCTTTATTCTTCCAACAGCAGAAGATCTTTTTCCCTTTTTCTGCAGTGAAATGTAATTCTTTTTGTTTTCAAAACCTTTCCTTTAAAGAAATTGCTTGATTGATTTATTTATTTTATTTATTTATTTTTAATTTTTTATTTAAGAAAGGATTAATGAACAAAACCATAGGGTAGGAGGGGTACAACTCCACACAATTCCCACCACCCAATCTCCATATCCCACCCCCTCCCCTGATAGCTTTCCCATTCTCTATCCCTCTGGGAGCATGGACCCAGGGTCATTGTGGGTTGCAGAAGGTGGAAGGTCTGGCTTCTGTAATTGCTTCCCTGCTGAACATGGGCGTTGACTGGTCGGTCCATACTCCCAGTCTGCCTCTCTCTTTCCCTAGTGGGGTGGGGCTCTGGGGAAGCTGAGCTCCAGGACACATTGGTGGGGTCTTCAATCCAGGGAAGCCTGGCCAGCATCCTGGTGGCATCTGGAACCTGGTGATTGAAAAGAGAGTTAACATACAAAGCCAAACAATTTGTTGAGCAATCATGGATCCCAAGCTTGGAATAGTGGAGAGGAAGTGTTAGGGGGGGATACTCACTGCAAACTCTAGTGCACTTCTGCTTTCAGGTATATATTTTGCAGTAGTTTATGGATACGTGTGCACATAAGCTCTCTCTCACAGAAACTGGTGTATATCTAGGTTATGGGACTTTATTAGAAAGTGAACCACCTGAGATGAAATTAGAGTGTACTATAAAAGGAAAGGTCTCACCCGAGTAATGATGCTGAAGGGTTGTCATTCCACACGTGAAGTCTCTGGACACAGTCTGAAGTGAAGCATGTTGAGGTGGCAATTGATTTAATGGGAGAGAAAAACCAGAGCCCTGCTCAGCTCTGTCTCACTGTGGTGCTGGGGATCGAACCCAAGACTTCCCTGCCTCAAAATGAACGGGCTGCTTCTCTGCCCTCACTCCAGTCTCCCTTCTGTTTATCATTCTTCTTTTTGTTATTCTGTAGCCAGCCAGACCTTTCTTAAAAGCCTAATTTTGTAGAGCTCAGGGCATAAGGACATGATTTCATTACTCTGCTGATTTTTTTTCCAATCAGAAAAAGAGGCAGAGATGGAGAAAGGGAGGGATACCATAGTGCTAGAGTTTCCTCTGTTGCCTTAGCACTTCCTTTGTGGTGCCTGGGCTCAGACCTGGAGGAAGTGCATTGTACTGTAAGAGTCCCATCCAGTGAGCTGTCAGACTGCAGGGAAAATGAACTCTTCAGCAAGCATTTTTCTTACACTTCAATTGACTTATTAAAGCTATAGATGTAAATCATATAGGTAGTTATATAGAGCTAATTAATCACCTAAATAAATGCTATGCACAATAAAAAGAAAATAACCTGAATAATGTATAAATAACTAAGAGTCATGGATAATATCACAGAGAGATAAAATTCAATATAGTTATAAATATATGTTAAGCTAGGAGGCTTTCATTGATGAAAGTGATTAAACTCAGGAATATTACGTAACATACAAACAAGCTAGAAAGTTAAGAGCTGAAGTAAGAACTCAGGTCTGATTTGTTTTTTAGATGCGTTTGATGTCTCTCAAATGCAATTTCAAACATTAAAGTGACAAGCCTGTCTCTTAACAATAAGATTGCCCACTGAAAAGTAAGTCTGAGAGCTCTTCTCTCATTTAAACTTCAGAGTGATTCCTGGTGTTTATGTACTATCTGACTGTAATATGATTCTGTTCTGTTTGAGGAATCTTGGGTGAAGCACCCGGAAGCAGAGTCTGGAGGATTGCTTTCTTAGGTGACCAGACTTTCTTTCTTGGTGGCCTTTTATCTGTGATGCTTCTCCAGTGAGATAAGGTGGATGCAGTCAGGACAAGGGAAAAGATTCAAACCCAAACCATTATTCTGCGATCTGAGTGACTGGGTTCCTTTTGGAAAATGAGATTTGTTTGTTAGTAACAAGTATGTTCCATCCAGCCTTAGATCCCAAATCATTCTTTTAAAAAAAAATTTTATATTTATTTATTTATTTTCCCTTTTGTTGCCCTTGTTCAACATTGTTGTTGCTATTGATGTCATTGTTGTTGGATAGGACAGAGAGAAATGGAGAGAGGAGGGGAAGACAGACGGGGAGAGAAAGACAGACACCTGCAGACCTGCTTCACCGCCTGGGAAGCGACTCCCCTGCAGGTGGGGAGCCGGGGTTCGAACCGGGATCCTTACGCTGGTCCTTGTGCTTTGCGCCACATGCGCTTAACCTGCTGTGCCACCGCTCGACTCCCTCAAATCATTCTTTAAGGACAGACTTGTAGTTTTAGATGTTTGCACTGGTACTAACAGTGAAGGTTATATGTTTGAGTAAGGGGTTGGCAAGGGGGCAGCAGGAGAACGCCTAGAACTTTTGACTCATTATATTCATGAAGAAGTGAAAATACAGAAATGAACTGACCAACCTTGAAGAAAATCTCAAAAGTTCTATTTCAATTTAATACAATAACTTCAGATAAGTGTATTGACAGTCATGAGAGTTTCTAATCCCATTTGTCTCTTGTTTAAGGATTTAAACAATTTACTGTCTAATTATTTCCTAGAAATGAGGATATTATCTATACAATATTGAGTTTTAACAAAATTTTGGGTATTGGAAATAAAACCGAATTTTAACAAAATTTGGGGTATTGGAAATAAAACTGAATTTTAGTTACTACTGAACAGTAAGTTCTCGTCTACACATGGTCCTATCTGTGGTGACTTTTTTTAAATGTTCATTCACTTTTTGGGACCCCAGGTGGTGGCGCACCTGGTTGAGTGCACATGTTACAACATTCAAGGACCAGGGTTCGAGCCCCTGGTCCCCACCTGTGGGGAGGAAAGTTCTGTGAGTGGTGAAGCAGTGTTGCAGGTGTCTCTCTGTCTCTCTCCCTCTCTCTCATCTCCTTCCCTCTCAATTTCTGGTGGTCTCTATCTGTCAGTCCCTCTTCAGGGTGCCATTTGCCGGGCTAGCTTCGCAGGCGGGAGACAGATGACCAGGGACTCATGGCTGAGCTGGGAAGCAGTATCTCGTTTATTAATCAGATACATCGCCTTTTAAGCATCTCTTCACCGGAAGTGACAAGGGAAAGGAAATGACTAGGAGAGGGGGCGGAGCAAAAAAAGAGTGGGAACAGAACATAGAAAGCTTCCATCTAACCAGTGGGGATTAAACCAGTACCCTGCAGACAGGGCGGGGACCCAGGTAAAACAGTGATTATGTAAACAGACCACATTGTAAGTAATACAAGCGAACCTAATGTGATGATCCAAACAGAAGGTCTTATAAGCAGAATTTAGAAGCATACCCACATTTATCCAATAAATAAATAAGTAAAGATAATTAAAAAAATGAAAATAAAGAAACCTTTCAGTGATTCCTAGATTGAAATCCTAACTACTACAGTCATGTCTTTAAAAGAATGTCTTCTTCTTCTTCTAGCGTTTGCCCTTCTTCCGTAGCCAATCAACAGCGTCAGGTTGAAAGCTGTCAGGAGCTGCTTGTTGCTGGCTTTGAAAGTGACTGGGATCCATGTGGATTCAGTCGGCTAGGAAGGATCTTCAGTTTCCCCAATGAATGGGGACTCACAGGATGCACCACGAGAAGGTCGATCCAATGCATCCCAAAAGAATGTCTTAGGCTTTATATCTCTACTCATATCTCATTCAGAAGGACAATAGGAAGAAGAAGCTTTTGTGTACCCATCTCTCAGGCCCATTCTGGTTCATAACGCTCCAGTCGTGCAAACACATTCCCTACTAGCTGCTACTGATTGACACCAGAACAATCGTTACTATCTTTCTATGGGGCTTGGGGGTTCCTTTAAAATCATGCTTTTCAATTTACTGGGAGTCTGTTTGGCTTCACTCCTGCTGTTGTTGCAATCACTAGAGGTCCATACGGTTTCTCAAAGTTTCTCAAAGGCAGTTGTATTCACAACACAAGCCTCCCGGCATTCCCTTTTATTTTTCAGTGAGTTTGGCATATAGTAACACACCTTTGACTTGAATGTGCTTGCTCCAGGGCCTGAACACACAGTCTGTTTCCTTCTGCTCCAAGCTAGATGGCTAAAATCCCCAGACTGCCAGAGTTTTTCCTGGCTTCGAGGTTCTGGCTGTCTGTTTCTATGACTTTGGTATGTGAAGATTTCAGTAGTGCAGATAAGGGTCAGGACTTCTTTGTTGGTGAAATATTAAATCACTCTTTGGCTTTCTTACATCTGACAGTGATTTTCCACTTCATCTTTAAAAGTGGAAGTTCCTGAGACTTCCTTCCGGTGAGTGGTTGCTTCTCCTTCATGTTCAGACCCATGGAAAACTACCAACCATAGAAAAACAGTCGCCAGCGTGGGAGAAGCCTTCCTTGTGTTGTGACAGAAAGGGTTTCACTGTTTAAATGTGAACTTAAACTCAAAATGTAGCCTCCGCTGAGAAAAGAAATAGAGGTTGAGGCTTGCTCCTCCCAGGGAGTGAGGGCCAGACTGGGCTTAGGGATGGTTTTACCTAAAGTCTCAAATTCTTCTTCTGTGCGTGTCATATAATTACAGCACATGTGGTTAATAATTACACACACATACACACAAACACATGTCTGTGTGTTTAGACTAACATGACTAGGGCTGTTTTTTACAAGATTTTATTTATTTATTAATGAGAAAGGTAGAAGGAGAAAAAGAAAGAACCTGATGTTTGGTAAATGTGTTGTGGGGATTGAACTCAGGACCTCATGCTTGATCCATTATGCCACCTCCTAGACTACAATTTTTTTTTTGGTATTATCTTCATTTCTTTATTGGCTAGAGACAGCCAGAAATCCCGAGGAAGGGGGAAAGAGAGGGGGAGAGAGACAGAGAGACACTTGTAGACTGGCTTCATTGCTTGCAAAGCTTTCCCCCTGCAAGTGGGGACCGGGGGTTTGAACATGTTCTCTCAATCAGGTGTGCCAACACCCAGCCCCTAGGGCTTCTTCAAAGTAGTTACTGACTTGCTTTTTGAGCCAACTGGGAAAATAAGCAAAGCTTTTCTTTCTTTTTAATTCATGCCTTTATCTTCTGCACCATAATTGAGAGTGAGGTGATGGTCTACAGAAAGGATTAAAAATGAGCTGACTCTTTGGTCACTGAACTTCCTTTGCCCCTAGTTTGTTTATCTCTGCTTCCGGGCTTCTCCCATTAGTGGCTGCTATCTAACTCACCATCACAAGCTGCAAACCTGGGGTCAGCATCAAGAACACATGCGGCCTGATGGTCTTTGCCTGGGTGACCTTTCCTGCTCATTTCTCTTCTCAATCCCATTGTCTCTGTGCCTCCGCTGGGCCCGTCCTCTCTGGCCATTTTGCTTTCCCATCATTGTTTTTTCCCTGAGTGCAATTCATCTGAAATGCTGCTTTCAGTATCATTTTTCAGAAAGATAGTTTCTGTCCCATCACTTTTCCTGTCATGAAGACTCCTTTGCATGGTCCAAGAGGTGGTGCAGTGGATAAGGCAGTGGACTCTCAAGCGTGAGGTCCTAAGTTCAATCCCTGGCAGCACATGCACCAGAGTGATGTCTGGTTCTTTCTCTCCTATCATTTCTCATGAATCAATCAATAAAAATATTAAATGGAAAAAAGACTCCCTTGCCATCTTGTTGTTTGGAGTTAAGTTGCAAATTCCTTAGGAACTTTCCAGTGCTAATAGTACACAGCCACAGGTCAAAGGCAGGGCTTTGCATGTAAAGGAAAAGTCAGTTAAAATGACTCTATTAGGAAGCTGGGCGGTAGCACAGTGGGTTAAGTGCACATGGCGCAAAGCGCAAGCACTGGCATAAGGATCCTGGTTGGAGGCCCCGGCTCCCCACCTGCAGGGGAGTCGCTTCACAGGCGGTAAAGCAGGTCTGCAGGTGTCCCGTCCTCTCTCCATTTCTTTCTGTCCTATCCAACAACACTGACATGAATAACAACAATAATAACTACAACAGTAAAACAACAAGGGCAACAAAAGGGAATAAATAAATATTAAATAAAAAATGACTATTAGAGATGTAATAATGGTGCACGAGATTGCAGGACAGCAGGTATGATGTTCTGTGTGAAAATGTGAAAGCTTTGCAGAGCTTAGGGGAGCTCTCCCATCCTTGGATGGAGGTCTGGAAAGACACCCCACTTGTTAGCCTCTCTCCTTAGAGAGATGAGCCAAGAGGGAAAAGTCTCCCAGACTCAGTTTCTCCTTGTTAGTCTCTCAAGCTCACAGAAAGCCTACAGGCCTCTCACACTTAGTTCCCCTGCTAGCAGGCCAAATGGCTGCCTGCTTTAGGGTTCACTCAAAGTTCATGACAGTCACTCAAAGCTCACACATCCACTTCACCTTTTGATCATAAAGGAGAACACTCTATCATATACCCCCAACACCAGACAGTGAAAAACCCCAAATCCTATTTCCTTGTGTCCTCTGATATCTATGATTTACATCAAGATTTTGTTTTTCTTCTTCTCTCCCTCACCTTACTAGTTTAACCCCTCTGCTTCTCTCAAATGCCTTTGGATAATTAACCTGCCTGCATCATGGAGACTAATCGTTTTGACCTTTATGTATCTCATCAATTCTTATCATCCCAGCCCCCTACCATAGGGGCAAGCTGACCTTTAAGAAACCTGTAATTTCTGACACATGTGAAAAATGTTCTTTGTTTAACTCTCTATATAAACCTGTACCTATCTCCAAATAAATGAGTGTTCATACCAGAGTACTCCCAGAGTCCTCCTTTCTGTATCACACAGTCACTAGAACTGGTGAGGGAGGATCGGAGACTTACCCCCTGGCTGGATCCACTCCACGTGAGTGCCCGCACTGGTCCACGTGGCATCCAGTCCAGAGTTTCATCTGGATTTCTTTTAAGCCTCTGTTTTCCATTCACCTGGGCATACAGATTGCTGAAAGCATCACTGTTCAGTCAGGAAGCTTTATTGAACATCTTCTGTTTGCCAAATCCCATTCTGCTGAAAGCGGTACCATGAGTTCCTACAGGCAAAGGCGCTTGCATGGGGTTTGTATTGGTGTGCGTGGGAGGGGGGGTAGGGCGGGGGTGTTAGAGACTTCTGATTTTTTTTTAAATATAAAACATTTGTTGCCAGGGGTGCGAGAGGAAAGAAACAAAGCAACGGGAAGAGAGCCTATGTGAGCAGCCATACAGCGTGCCCAGGAAAGGTCTTCCTGAGTAGGCTTGTGTTGTTTTTTTTTTTGATATTTATTTATTTCCTTTTGTTGCCCTTGTTTTGTTGTTGTAGTTATTATTGTTGTTGATGATGTTGTTGTTGGATAGGACAGAGATAAATGGAGAGAGGAGGGGAAGACAGAGAGGGGGAGAGAAAGACAGACACCTGCAGACCTGCTTCACCGCCTGTGAAGCGACTCCCCTGCAGGTGGGGAGTCGGGTGCTCGAACCGGGATCCTTACGCTGATCCTTGTGGTTTGTGTCACTTGCACTTAACCCGCTTCGCTACTGCCCGACTCCCAGGCTTGTGTTTTAACAGAGTCCAGTTGAAGCAAGGAAAAGAGCTAGGAAGTGTGGTGGGGAGGCAGGCATCTTTCCCTCCATTGCCTTCAAACCCTTGCCCCTCTCAACTGTCTGGGGAATATCCTTTAAAAAGGTCTATGGGGATTTTTTTGGTTCCAGACTGGTTGCAAGTACTTTGTTTGGTACCAACAGAAGGACCAGACCCTTGGAGTCACTGAAAAACCTGCCTTGAAGAGAGCAGACTCGCAAACTGAGCTCACGGGGTGGAGCCAAGATGGTGACTCTGAAGCAGCTGCTGGCTTGAGCTCTGACAATTGCTGCAAAGCTTCGGATCCTGGCCTTCAGCAGGATGGTGAACAAGACGTTCTAAGCGTGACATCAAGGAGCAGGAACCTCACATTTCCACTATAGAGCCATATTTCCCCCACTTCTGGAACCTTAGGGTGGATCCCACTTTCCTGCATGCTTCTCTCAATTCAAATCAAGTAATATTGCATCCTCCGATCGGATTGCAACCTAATCAATGCAGCGAGTGCCACCCCAGCATGCTTCACTTCAGACTGTGTCCAGAGACTTCAGGAGTGGAATGACAACCCTTCAGCTTCATCACTCGGCCACCAGGTCCCGGTTGCCAGCTTGATGCCGACCAGACTTCCCTGGACAGATGACCCCACCAGTGTGTCCTGGAGCTCAGCTTCCCCAGAGACCCACCCTACTAGGGAAAGAGAGAGGCAGACTGGGAGTATGGACCTACCAGTCAACACCCATGTTCAGCGGGAAGCAATTACAGAAGCCAGACCTTCCACCTTCTGCATCCCACAACAACCCTGGGTCCATGCTCCCAGAGGAATAGAGAATGGGAAAGCTATCAGGGGAGGGGATAGGATATGGAGATTGGGTGGTGGGAATTGTGTGGAGTTGTACCCCTCCTATCCTACAGTTTTATTAATGTCTCCTTTCTTAAATAGATCTTAAAGAAATCACCATGGACCCTCCTGAGCTCTCCAGAGGCTGGGCACGTAATCAAACCGGTGGGAGGCAGATTGACGAGAGAGAACAAATATATATATATATATATATATATTTAAAATTCTCTTTATTCATTGATTGGATAGAGACTGCCAGAAATTGAGATGGAAGGGGGAAGCAGAGAGGGAGAGAGACAGAGAGACACCTGCAACACTGCTTCACCACTCACAAAGCTTTCTCCCTGCAGGTGGGAACCAGGGGCTCGAAATTGGGACCTTGTACACTGTAACGTGTGCTCAACCAAGTGTGCCACCACCCAGCCCTGGGAAAAAAGTATGAAGGACACGTCTCCTGCAGGCGAGAGACCCAGAAATTATAAGGAAGTCCCCATGTGCATGCAGTCACTATCTTTTCAATAGCTTATGAAAGATAAGCTATTTAAAACTTAGAGGACTCAGGAGTTGGGCGGTGGCGCATCAGGTTAAGCGCACGTGGTACAAAGCACAAGGACCAACGTAAAGATCCCGGTTCGAGCCCCCGGCTCCCCATGTGCAGGGGAGTCACTTCACAAGCGGTGAAGCAGGTCTGCAGGTGTCTTTCTCTCCCCTTTCTGTCTTCTCCTCCTCTCTCCATTTCTCTCTGTCCTATCCAATAATGACATCAATAACCACAACCAGGCTACAACAACAAAGGCAACAAAAGGGAAAATAAATAGATAAATATAAAAAATAAAAGTACAAGTTAGAGGACTTTTGCTAGAAGTGTCAGCAAGGTTACCAAAGCATGTAGAGTAGCACAGATTGTGCAGAGCTTAGCTCTGCCTTCTCCACCGAAGGTGATCCTTCTGTCTTGAGGGTTCCTTCCATGAAATTAACCTTTAGGCAACAGCAATTTTTTGAAGAAGGGTAGGTGGCAGAATTGTGCTGCCTTGCATGCCATGGAATCATCAAGAGAGAGTCACATTTGATTCAATATGTCCTCTGTTGTGTGCTGCCGCCTGGCCCCTTAATTGTGATGCCTCAACTTGGAAGACTTTAAATAGCATCGCAAACCTGACATGTCCACACGCACGCCTTTGTGCTTGTGCAAGCTGAGTATGATTCTCCCTTTCTTTGCCATCAGTACTCCATGCCGCTTTGTGTCTACACAGTGTATTAACGAAACCCAGGATGTTCTTTTGTACAATCCTAGATAGCTTGATGGTACTAAGACCACCTCACTGAACCTCACTGAATAGGACGCTATTCTTCTTTTTTTATTTTTTTTTTATTTTTAAATTTTTTATTTAAGAAAGGATTAGTGAACAAAAGCATAAGGTAGGAGGGGTACAACTCCACACAATTCCCACCACCCAATCTCCATATCCCACCCCCTCCCATGATAGCTTTCCCATTCTCTAGCCCTCTGGGAGCATGGACCCAGGGTCATTGAGGGTTGCAGAAGGTAGAAAGTCTGGCTTCTGTAATTGCTTCCCCGCTGAACATGGGCGTTGACTGGTCGGTCCATACTCACAGTCTGCCTCTCTCTTTCCCTAGTAAGGTGTGTCTCTGGGGAAGCTGAGCTCCAGGACACATTGGTGGGGTCTTCAATCCAGGGAAGCCTAGCCAGCATCCTGGTGGCATCTGGAACCTGGTGATTGAAAAGAGAGTTAACATATAAAGCCAAACAATTTGTTGAGCAATCATGGATCCCAAGCTTGGAATAGTGGAGAGGAAGTGTTAGGGAGGTACTCACTGCAAACTCCAAACTGAATCTTTTTAATATATAGGCTACGTATTTGATATGCGGACTCTCTCAAAAGCCTAGACCAAGTAGATTAGAAGCTTCCAATAGCACAGCTATATATAAGATACTGGGTACTGTACAGCAAACCATAACAAAGGGACTTTTCAAAGTTAACCCAATTAACAAATAATGTGATAATAATGTTAACTATTGATTGTCTTTTGGAACCCTAAGACAGCAGGAACCTCACATCTTCACTATAGAGCCTCTACTTCCCCCAGTCCTGGCACCCTTGGATAGGGCCCACTTTCCCGTATGCATCTCCCAATCCAAACCAAATAATATTGCATCCGCTGATCACAACCTAACCAAAGGACGCTATTCTTCTAATGAAGTCCTGAGGAATTGCTTTAAGAATTTGCACAGAGGGTGGCCTTTCCCTATATTTTCTTCCTTCCTTTGTTTCTACTTTTTCTTTTTCCCAGTGCACTACTCAGCTCTGGCTTATGGTGGTGCATGGCATAGAACCTAGACTTTGGAGCCTCAGGCAGGAGTGTCTCTGCGTAAACATTATGCTATCTACATCCACCCTCCACATACATTTTCTGGGGCTACTTTAGAAATCTTAAATTCATCTTTGGTAGGTAAAAGATGAGATCCCTTTGTGGAATACAAGTTCACAGGACATGCCTCAGGGTTAATAGCTTAGTAGTTATTTGTCAAATAAGGGTTCTTTCATTATATTTGCTATATTGTCATTCTGTAATAATGTAATAAAATGCATCTTTATTTAGTAATTTTGAAAACAACAGACGTGAGCATGGAAATCCAGACATTGAGAATACGCAACAAATGAGATGTTTTGCTCTATAGTTTTGTGAAAAGAAACTCTTTTTCTTGGGGCGGTAGCATAGCGGGTTAAGCACACATGGCACGAAGCGCAAGGACTGGTGTAAGGACCCTTCTTTGTCCCCCGTCTCCCCACCTGCAGGGGAGTTGCTTCACAGGCCGTGAAGCAGGTCTGCAGGTGTCTCTCTTTCTCTTCCCCTCTCTGTCTTCCCCTCCTCTCTCCATTTCTCTCTGTCCCATCCAACAACAACAACAACAGTTAAAAAAGAAACTATTTTCTTATGTCATTGAAGCTTTCTTTTATAGGTATCCCTCTATATGATTGATGACCTTTACTTCTTAGTAGGTCCATAATTAAATATCCTAGATGAATATAGTCATCTTTTCAAAGAATAGAAAATGATTTGTCAAGGCTTTTGAAGCACATTCTGTAGTTGCTAAATCTATCCTTTATGGATTTGGATGCAAACTGTGTTCAATTAGTTTAAATTTTGCACTTTGATCCTCTCTCAATTTATCTCTGTCCTATGCAATAAAATGGGGAAATGACCTTGAGGAGCAGTGGATTTATAGTACAGGCAGTGAGCCATAGTGATAACCCTGGAGGCCAAAAAAAATAAAAAAGATTTTGCGCTCTAAGTGTATAGTATCTAACAAGTGAATTATGTGTAGCTATTGCTACGCAGCATAAGAAATGTCTCTTGCCATAGTTTTTGAGAAAATGTATTCACAAGGGAAGGAACAGACACCACTTATGAGATGGTCCTTCTCTGAAGACAATGCCTGGCACGACCATTCAGAGCAATATTCTTCTCCAGTTTTGACCCAAGGCGCAATGTGTTTAGAGTGTCCTGCATTTGGTATCATGCGTCCTTTCTGCCGTCCCCAGGCTAACGACACTCTCATGGCGAGCCTGAGTATACTATTAAGCTTCAAAAGAAAAAAGTGGCTAAAGAGGGTATTAAAATACATACAATTGAGCCAACAGGAAAAATATTCATTTCTGCAAGCCTGAGAGTACTCACAGAATGCCAAAATTAAAGGTCAGCTTAGGAAGGAGCTCTGTAAAGTGAAGCTTATGAACAAGCATATATTCTATATGGAAAGAAAAATCAATTGTGTGTCAGAGTGGTGCTTTTAAAGAAGTACTTTAGTTTTCTAATAAAAATGCGAAATGCATGAACATGTGTTGAGACCTAGTGTGTGGCTTCTTGGACTCCCCCTCCCCACTGACTCCCTATGTGAAAGAAAGGCCAGGGAAATTCTTAAACTTTTAAAATGGAAAATAAAGTGGAGGCATTATGTGGAAATATGGGGAAATGAAAGGTCCCAAGTAGATCTAATTACATTAAATAACAGAAGGAAAAATGGTGAGAAAATGGTCTCTCTAGCCTTTTGTTCTTAGGATCAAAATCTTCATTCCTGGTCATTGGTGGGACCCATTTAGTTACCAAGTTTCATTGAACAAAATCTAAACTCAAATTAATCCCAAATCAGTGAAAATATGAACCATCCCACCTCAGATGGGATTTCAGTGTAGTTATTTTCCCTTTAATATCAGAAAATGGTGAGAGCAGAGCCATTTTCAGAGCCCCACATAAAGTTAGGTAGTTCTTTTCTCAAGAATCAGAAGAAACAGAATATGTGTGGGTTTTTTTTTTTCCATTTTAGTGATGCATTTTATTATAAAATTTGACAGAAGCAACCAAGGAGAGAGAGCAGAGAAAGCCCCAGAGACGCCTGATTTTCTTAGCTGACAAAAACCCAGCCTCACTTGCCACAATTTTTCTTTTCTTGCTATATTTATTTTGTATATGATCTGACTGAGAGCTGAGAAGGAAAGAAAAATACATTCTGCTGTTTTCAACTAAAAGACAGGTTTGAAATGCTTTTACAAGGTTATTTCTGACATAATTTCTCTTTTATTTTTCAAAGAGTAAATTTTCTGAGATTTCTAAATCAACATTCTGCCCATAAGTCAGGGAATCTAAGTGGAGCAGCAGACAAACTGTGAACCCCACGGACATACTGAATGATACATGTAAGGATAAGAAAGGACTTGTGTGAAGGTTCCCGAAGGAAGCTTGAGGGCCTTGGCTTGGAGTGATGGAGTTAGAGACAGACACAAAGTTAGCTGTCCACCTACTGGCTGCTCCACAGCTCTGGCCCTGCTTCAGTGTCTGCCCAAAGATTTATGGGAAAGTCCTCTGGGAAGGCATGACCTGGGAGAGCCCAGTGCTGTCACAGGTGTGCAAGTGTCCTCATAGTGACAAAGCACATTCATGTCTCCAAGGGCAGGAGATAGAAAGAGTATAGCTAGATATCAAGGGCACTGCTAAGTATCTTTGTGACTGTGTGAATGTGCTTTGACAATGTTCAGATTAAGGCTTCTGATCTGTGACCTGCCAACACCCATGTCCAGTGGAGAAGCAATTACAGAAACCAGAACTCCTACCTTCTGCACCTCTAAAATTTTATTGGTCCATACTCCCCAGTGTGGGGAGAAATAATGGGGGAAGTTGAACAGAGGGCTCTGAACTTCAACTTCATCAGGACTTGGAGAAAAAAATAAGGACATTTGGAAGTAGTATTAGGTATAGGTGTGACTTATAAAGGAAGGGGAGATGGGAATAAAATGGGCACATCTATATAAATATAGACAGATAGTTTTAGAAATAATAGTTAACCCATATCTGTGACCTTGGGAGAATGACTGATGTTTCCAGTGGAGGGATGAGGACACAGCACTCTGGGGTAAGAATGGTGCAGAATCATACATACCCCTGTTATCTTAGGATTTTTGTAAATCAATATTAAGACACTAATCATTATTTTAAAAAAAAATGACTTCTGATGGGCAGGGAAAAAAAGGATTCCTGGAGCCATGATCTTTGCACATACTTTTCCAAAAAGGAAATGATCTTTACGTTGTGAGTACTAGGACCTGAAGACGCCCAGATCCCTCTGAGTCGATCCACAGGTGCGACTGCCTTGGGTGGTGGGTGTTCTTTTCTCCACAGCTTCAGGTGACATTTGCAGAAGGGTCTCTTCATTTCAGTTTGCACAGACCATTAAGCTGGCATCATTGGTGGGCTACATCCGTGAGGTTTTGAGATGGGAAAAACTAGGTCTGTGAAGTGTCTGGTAATGCTAATTGTGGTCCTTTGGCGCACCAGATTCGATCTTGACTTGTTTGAGAATGAAGAGTGTAGGATGGCCGATGGTAATTTTCATATTGTGGGAAATCTACAGCCTGGATATTCACCGGCAGAAAATAACAAGGCAGTGGTGCAGAACATGGTGAAACGTGACAGAACTGTAAGCAAGTTCACCGTCACTACTGTCCTCTCAGCAGTGCTTTGGCAGAGTAGTGAGCACTTGTAATTATTGGGGCAGTGAAGCTGATTCCTTATTTGTGAACCCCAAAGGATTACATCTTGTGCCTGACTTCTACTGCTGAGATTCACCCCTAAAATGTCAAGGATCTTGCTGGCTTTAGCATTTTCAAGTCTGGGCATGCAGCCGTTAACGACACATAGTTCGGATTTACCTGTTTTTAAACTTTTAACAGAATTTTGTGCCATATATTCTTTGGCACGCTACTGCGCTTTGAATTCGTCTGGATTCTTACTTAGCTTTTGCCTTTTATCACTGCATGGTGTAATGGATTCAGATTGTGTGACTCTGTTTCCACTTACTGCTGTTTGATACTGGCTCTTTCTTCTGGTGAGTGGAAGTTATCACAGTGCTGTTTTGATCTCTTACTGCACGTGTGTAGAGAATTCTTTACAGTTGCATGTGTGTGTGTAAGCGTGTGTGTACACATGCTGGGTCCTGGTGTGTGTTGAAAAGATGGTACAGCTGTCTGTGCCTGTAATTCCAGCTGCCCCACACTATTACAACCAGTTGTTGCCTTCAGACCATTGTGATTTGCAGAACTGCTAGCTGTTTGGTGGGAAAATGGTTTTCGTTTGGTGTTTCTCATAGACTAATGAATGTGAATGTTTTGTGTTCATGTCTGTAAACCCCTGTGCTTAGTGACTGGATGTTCCCTTTTTTAAAGCGTCTGTTCAAGTGTGTTTCACGATTTTTCTTGTGATGTGTGTAATTTTCTTCTTGATATTGTAGAGTTCATTTTACATTCTGAGTATAGATTTTTTTTTTTGCTAGTTTTACACATTTCAAAAACCCTTCCCCATGATGTTTTTTCATTTGCTTCACCTCATCTGAAGTGGATGAGTCATTTCTTCTTGATAATCAATAATTTCTATTTCATTTATATCTTTTCCTAAAATTTGAAGATGCTGTCCTAGTTATACACTTAGGGTTTTGCTGACTTTAGACGGTTGATTTTTAGCATACAGGTCTGCAGTGCACCTGCTATTGATCCACTGATTGGTTTTGGTATCACGATGACTATGGTCCTGTTCACTGATTCCACACAGCTATTTACCCCTTGCAGTGTCGGATGTTTTCCTACCCTTCTTTACGCACAAATCTACTATGCCATTTTTCATCAGAGAAATATCCTAAGGGTATGAGGTCCTTGCTGGATTCCATACTCTGTTTTGTTGGTCCATTTCTTATCTCTTTGGCCAAACCAAACTGTGGCAATTGTGGATTTATTATAAGCCCTTATACCTCTAGAGAAATTACTCAATATTGTGATTCTTTGAATATATCTTGGTTCTTTGATTTTCACATAAGCGTTTGAATGGATTGGTCATTTCACACATACCAATATTAAAATGTTAGTTTAGGAATATATGTCCTCAGTATGTACGTTTATGGGAGAATCGGCTTTTTTACAATATTGGTTCCCCCAGTCCATAGAATACTATCTATCTAGGTTTATTTGCCCCTCTGGCAGTCTCAGTTAAATGTTCTGACATGCCAAGACTGGATTAATCATTAAGAATAGTTTATTCTCATATTAGTGATAGTCAGATGATTTTCTTTCTAATTTTAATTCAAAGGACTATACATTATTGGGTATCTTGTTGAATGCACTGATCTTAGCTTTCTTTTTTATTTGTTATTTACAGGACTTCACCACTCTGGACTGGCATTTTTTTTTTTCAAATAGAAAGATTGAGGAAGTCAGAGGGAGAGGGAGAGCTACCCTAGCACTTCCCTCCCTCCGTGCAGCAGAGGCCAGAGCACACCTGCAGCCAGGTGGGGTGGCAGGATGCTCTCCCAGGTGAGCCCTCCTGCCAGCTCCAAAATCACCTTAAAATGTGTTTAAACTTCCTTCCATTATCGTTTTTTTAAATTTTTTATATTTATTTTCCCTTTTGTTGCCCTTGTTGTTTTTTATTGTTGTAGTAGTTATTATTGTTGTTATTTATGTCATTGTTAAATAGGACAGAGAGAAATGAAGAGAGGAGGGAAGACAGAGAGGGGGAGAGAAAGACAGACACCTGTAAAGCGACTCCCCTGCAGGTAGGGAGCCAGGGGCTCAAACTGGGATCCTTGAGCTGGTCCTTGCGCTTTGCACCACCTGCTCTTAACTCGCTGCGCTACCACCAGTCTCCCCCATCATCTTGTTTTACTGCACTGACAAGGGACTCTAGACAGTGATATTTATATAGTTACTTACTTATTTGCCACCGAGGTGGGGAGAGAGAGTGCAAGAGACCACAGCGCCAAATCTACCTTTAACATACAAGGACTGAGAGTTTGAACCAAGGATGCACACGTAGCACAGCAGGACACAGTTCTAGTGAGCTGTTTTGTTGGCCTTTATTATTATTTTAATTTTTATTGATTAAAAAGAAAACACTGACAAAAACCATAGGATAAAGGGGTACAGAGCTCAATGGGTTAAGCACACGTGGCACAAAGCACAAGGACCAGCGTAAGGATCCTGGTTTGAGCCCCCGGCTCCCCACCTGCAGGGGAGTCGCTTCACAGGCTGTGTGGCAGGTCTGCAGGTGTCTGTATTTCTCTCCCTCTCTGTCTTCCCCTCCTCTCTCCATTTCTCTCTGTCCTATCCAACAACGATGACATCAACAACAACAAGAATAACTACAACAATAAAAAAAAAAAAAGAAGGTATAACCCCACTCTGGAGAATTGGAGCTCCAGGACACATTGGTGGGGTCATCTGTCCAGGGAACTCAGGTTGGCATCATGTTAGCATCTGGAATCTGGTGGCTGAAAAAAAGAGTTAAAATATAGAGCCAAACAAATTGTTGACTAATCATGAGCCTAAAGGCTGGAATAGTGCAGATGAAGAGTTGGGGGTTAGAACACTGTTGCCTAGGTGTCGCTTCATGCCCCCTCTTTTATTATAACAATTTCTTATTGAGCATTCAAATGATTTGCATGTTGAAACATTCAAATGATTCTTCTCAATGTCTTAATAGACTGAAGCCCAACGTTGAATATAAAAATGCTGAAGAAGCTTTTCTTTCTTGGGAGGCTGCCAACCTATGTACGGTAGGTAGTCCTTTTTACAGAATTCATGTATTGATACTTTTGAAAATTTTCAAAGTTGTTTCTTACCTGTGATCAAAGTTGAAATGAGCCTTATCCCCTTGAATTTTCCCTTGTTGGTTTCTGATACTAAAGATGTTTACAGGGAGCTGCGCAGTGTGCACGTGCAGCAGGGTAAGGGCACATGGCACAAAGTGCACGGACTGGCCTCAGGATCCCAGTTCGAGCCCCCGGCTCTCCACCTGTAGGGGGTTTTGCTTCACAAGTGGTGAAGCAGGTCTGCATGTGTCTATCTTTCTCTCCCCCTCTCTGTCTTTCCCTCCTCTCTCCATTTCTCTCTGTCCTATCCAACAACAATGACAGCAATAACAACAACAATTATTATGATGATAAACAAGGGCCAAAAAAGAAAAAATTTAAAAAAGATCTTTACTTTTTTTCCATCTTTTTAGATTAATTGTGTAAAATAGAAACTGATTTTTTTTTTTCTTAACAAAAGAAATATCCTCAGTGAGGACTTCTGAGCCTACACTGTTGTTTCTAGGCTATCTCTATTTGGCATGAGTGTTCAGGGATGTATTACGGTGACCAGTTGAATGACAGTAAGTGAATGGATAGGTGGTCTCGGGAAACTTGCTTGTTCCATGTTTGGAGTCAGGTTCAAGTTGTACTCGAGTTGGAATTCCAGTTCATGTAGCTGTAAAAATCCTGAATACAACAGTGAAAAAAATGATAGTTATTTGATGACTTCTTAATTATAATTGATCCCTATGATGTGGATCTGAGTTTTTCAGCCTGAGGAGAATTTTCTACAAGCTCTCTCTTCCTTTGGCATCCCTAATCCAAACACATCAACTTGGAGCTTCCTTCTTTCTTCATGGGTAGGAAAAAAAAAGACAAAGGGGGGCTGGGCGGTAGCGCAGCAGGTTAAGCACACATGGCGCTAAGTGCAAGGACTGGCATAAAGATCCCGGTTCAAGCTCCCAGCTCCCCACTTGCAGGGGGTTCGCGTCACAGGCAATGAAGCAGGTCTGCAGGTGTCTGTCTTTCTCTCCTCCTCTCTGTTTTCCCCTCCTCTCTTGATTTCCAACAACAGCTATAACAACAGTAATGATAACAACTACAACAAGGGCAACAACAAGGACAGCAAAATGGAAAAAAAAAAATAGCCTCCAGGAGCAGTGGATTCATAGTGCTGGCACTGAGCCCCAGTAATAACCCTGGAGGCAAAAAAAAAAAAAGACAATCTGGTAAGGACAAGACCAGAGAATTAGTCTATCCATATAGCATCCAGCCATCTAATAGTTACTTTTATTTATTTATTTTTCCTTCATACCCCACTTCTCAGATGACATACATACACATGTGCAGATATGCCCAACCCAACACTAGCTGTGAATGTCTTCATGTAGATAGCTTCCAGTAGCAGCATAATGACCATATCACAATAGGGTCTCTGGGTTTGACTGCTCTGGGTTGACTTCTTCAAGATGGAAAGAGTTGACAGGCCTTGAGAGAGGTGATAAGACACCACCACACTAAAGTTTGTCTCGGTGAAGTGGAGGCTGGGCTTGCAGCTTGCAGTCATGGGCCAAGCATATGACACACAGACACACTTCCCAGTGAGCTATCTTGTCAGTCTATTGTCATTTCTTATTGGTAAGTAGCCTTCTTTTTCTTTATTTGTTGAGTTGAGGACTGACATCTCAATAGTACAGATAAAATATTTATACCCTTCTTTAAAAAAACTGTAATATACTGCAACAAGTTCTCCACATACTGGGGACACTTGCTGAATATCAATGCCCAGGAAAGTTCTCCATGGAGGCATTGGGAAGAAATGCATGAGTAGGCAATATATCTCCTGGCCCCAAATTGTTTATAAAGGAAAATTTCCTTTGCAGTGCTGAAAATTACAGCCATCTATACACTGAAGGGGCTCACTAATCCACCTGTCTCCTGGCATTGTTTGTGAACACACAGTGAAATGGTGTTTTAAAATAGCTCTTGCAATATGCCATGGGTGTTAGTCTCTGCTCAGTAAATGGTGGTAATTTACTTTGCTTTTTTATTGTCCTCTCTCAGATCTTTCAAATCTACAGCAACACTGACAGGTGCCCCCATCCCCTCTGCAGTCAATAAATTCTCTTTGCACCCTGAGGGAATCTAGAATTTTCTTGACTAATTGGCATGCATAACAGAAGAAGGATGACCATAGCTGATAATGGAGGGCCAAAAGAATTCTCTACTATCTTAGAAATACCAGTTTCCAGAGGGAGTAAAGGGGGAAATGTTGGGATATTGTACAGATGTGGTTGAACATTGGCAGGGCCCACAAACCACTGTATTTCCATGCAAGTATTATTTGCAGATCCCCACCACATTATCCCCTCAGGGTATTGTAATTCCCTCCAGCCAGCTAAAACTACAACAACTGCAATGAAGGAAGTTCCCAGAATGCCTTTTTCTTTTTTTCCACCCTCTTCCCTAGCCAATTCCATCCCGACTTGCCACTTCCGTTTTTACCCTATAAAACCCGCTGCTGTTCCTGATTTCACCCCTTTTTTTCTCTTCCACGTCCTGACCTGGAGAAGACCGGGAGAAGGGCTGGCGTGCATAGCGGGAGGCAACCATTTTGCTAGCTCCACGTGGCCTAAACCCACTGTGCTGACACTCGACTCTGGGGTGTCTGCATGAATAAAGATTTGCGTTCACGCTCCGCCAAGAGTTCCTGGTCTCTCTCTCTCCCGCGACACAACCCCGATAGGGAAGTATGAATATCTTGGTACTGTTTAGAAACTCTTCCTGATTTCTTTTGCTTTGGCTTATTGCATGCTCCATTTCTGCCATGAGCAGATAAAATCTTTGTGTGTTCTCTTTTTTTGAAGTAGATTCACAACAACAATATTACAAATCTTCTAGCCTGCAAACCAGCTTTCATTGTACAGTGAAAGGAGATTTGCACTTTTTAATAATAAAAACTTTTGA
The DNA here is from genome assembly GCF_950295315.1 of Erinaceus europaeus. NCBI lineage: Eukaryota > Metazoa > Chordata > Mammalia > Eulipotyphla > Erinaceidae > Erinaceus > Erinaceus europaeus. The sequence goes on from NC_080180.1 coordinate 64,998,310, forward strand.
AGGGGTGTGGAGGAAACTTGTGACTTACTATATATCCACTTTTGTAGCCAGTTGGTAGATCTACTGATTGGGAAAAAGTCTCTGGGTAATTTTGTCAAAACAAACACCCAGGAATGTGAAGTCCTGGACATGATATTCTCCTTGTACTTGGATTTAAGAACATGGAGTCCAATATCTGTTTTAGTCTTGACTCTCTTCTTTCCAGTCAGAGTAAAGGACTTTGATTTCTGATGTCCAGTTTATACTTATGAAAGATGGAGCCTCACTAGAGGTTGATGGTGATTAGCAAGTGAATAATTCTTACAAGATGACCAAAGTGCTTGTTGGGCTGGGTGATGGCACACCTAGTTGAGCTCACAGCTCATAGTACGCAAGGAACTGGGATCAAGCCCTCCTTTCCCACCTGCAGGAGGGCAGATATAACAAGTGGTGAAGCAGTGCTGTAGGTGTTTCCCTCTCTCTCTCTCTCTCTCTCTCTCTCTCTCTCTCTCTCTTCAGAGCACTGCTCAGTTCTGGCTTATGATGGTGTGAGGGATTGAGCCTGGGACTTTGGAGCCTCAGGCATCAGTCTCTTTGCATAACCATTATGGTATCTACCTCCACCCTTTTCTCTCTCTTTTTTTATCTCTCCCTTCTCTCTCAATTTCTCTCTGTCTCTAGCCAAAATAATAAATAAACAAATAAACAACCAAATAAATGACCAGGGTGCCTAGCCAACTGTAAGCTTCATTAATCAACCATAGAGTCACCTTAAATTCTATCATCTGGTCTTAGGACCAAGCTTTGTAAAATGCCCCATTTACTACTGACATTTTAAAGGTGACTTTCATGCATCATCTGGAAAGATGCTGAAAAGCGGTAGTAGATGCAAGGGTTGGGTCACCTCATGGAGCTGCTGCCCCTCCTTTCTGTTCTAGTCCTAAATGGAAGGGTTTCAAGTTTGTAGTTTCTATAGAAGCTAATAGCCCGAGTTGTGAATCCCAGCTTGATGGTTGGATTTTATCACACACGTTATTTATTTGACATCTTTATTAGCAATTACTTTCATTTGATGGTGAGTCCAAATGCATATTGTGTTTGTGTCTATGGTTATATTAACTCTGTGGTGAAAGTCTTTCTCTGATCGTGCCGTAAAAAAACCTTTTCTTCCTTAGATCACAGGACTAGGTAAGCGTTTGCTCTGCCTTTGCTCCTCAGTTTCAAGATTTGACCAGTGATAAATATCTTTGGAATTCTGAGATTTAACTCCTTTCACACTCACTTAACTTGCTTAACTTAGTTCATTTAAGCTTCTGTGCAGGTCAACCTTGACAAGTAATTTAGAAGGTTGTCATATATGACAGGAAAGCTTCTGTGATCATAGATTTTCCACCCTATTAATATTGTCAACTGGACTGTTTCCTGACATTCTAAAATAAATGTGAGCTGTATTTGCTATTATTCAAAAGAAATCACTCAAGTGATCTGAGCGAAGAAGTATTTCACTGGTTAGTGTAAAAATTTTCAAGACATAAATGTTACATTTAGAAATTTTAGTGAGATAATTATTGAAGTGGGATTGGAATATTCTCTGCAGAGTTAAATTTGACTATCATGCTATACTTTCTTCAACTAAGTGAAAACAGAAGAACATTTTTAAAGCCTCAAGTCTAGAAGATACCTGCTTTTTCTGTGTTTCCATTTTAAATCAGAAAGTAGCGGGCTGTTGGAAAAGTCATGATGCATTTTTTTGCATTGAGAAACAAAGAAAAATATATCACAGCTTTTCTTTTTTATATATATAATCAAATACTTAAAAAAATTCTAGGTGGTAGTGCATCAGGTTAAGTGCACATGGTGTGAAGTGCAAGGACAGGTATAAGGATGCTAGTTCAAGCCCCTGGCTCCACCTGTAGGGGAGTCACTTCACAAGCATTGAAGGAGGTCTGCAGGTGTCTATCTTTCTCTCCCCCCTCTGTCTTCCCCTCCTCTTTCCATTTCTCTTTGTCCTATCCAACAACAACAGAAGCAGCAATAACAACAACAATAATAGCAACAAGAGCAACAAAATGGGAAAAATGGCCTCCAGGAGCAGTGATTTATAGTGCAGGCCCATGCCCCTTGGAGATAAAAAAAATACTTAGTTTTTATTTATTTACTTATTTATTGGATAGAGAGAGGCAGAAATCAAGAGGGAAGGGAGAAGGAGATAGAGACACCTGCAGCACTGCTTCACCATCTTCAAAGCTTCCCCCCGCTGGTGCGGCCCGGGGGCTTGAATGGGAGTACTTGTGCATTGTCACGTGTCTGCTTGGTCAGGTACATCTCCGCCACCTTCACATTACTGTAAATGTTGACTGCAAATGTACTTGGGGGAGTAGCACTCTGTTTCTCATTCTCTCTGAGGAGTATCTCTTGGAGTAGGTCTTTAAACAGACAGAAAGCACCTATCTCTTCTGACATGAAATATTCTCTTTAAGGAATAAAGTTGAAGCCAACCAGAAGAAATGTAGCCATCATCCGACTAACTTAATTTTCAGAGAACAGTGACTGAGCACAGGCTCTTTTATAGTCTTAAGCCTTTGTGAGAACTAGAGGGTGAAGTTGCTGTTAACGTGGACTTACTATGTACACAATCTAATATTATTATTTTTATTTATTTATTTATTTATTTATTTATTTATTTATTTTTTAACCAGAGCACTGTTCAGCTCTGGTTTATGGTGGTGTGGGGGATTGAACCTGGGACCTCAGAGCCTCAGGCATGAGAGTCTGTTTACATAACCATTATGCTCTCTACCCTCCACCCACAATCAATTATTTTAAGAAATCAGGGAATCGGGCGGTAGTGCAGCTGGTTTAGTGCGCGTGGTGCAAAACCACTGGAGTAAGGATCCCGGTTGGTTCGAGCCCCTGGCTCGAAGGGGAGTCACTTCACAGGTGATGAATCAGGTCTGCAGGTGTCTCTCTTTCTCTCCCCCTCTCTGTCTTCCCCTCCTCTCTCCATTTCTCTCTGTCCTATCCAACGACAACAATAATAATTACTACAGGAAAACAACAAAAAAGGAAATACATAAATAAATATAAAAAGAAATCAAGGGGCCAGGTAGTGGATCGTATGGCTGGGCACCCATGTTACAATGCACAGGGACCTGGGTTTGAGTCCCCGGCCCTCACCTACAGGGGGGAAGCTTTGTGAGTGTAAAGCTGTTGCAGGTATTTCTCTGTCTCTCCTCCGCCTCTATCATCCCCTCCCCACTCAGTTTCTGGCTGTCTCTACCCAACAAACAAATAAATATAATAAAAAAAAAGAAAAAAAAAGAGAGAAATCAGCTCTGAGGATAGGAATGATAGAGGGGGAGGTAGATCTTGGCTGACGTGCTCTAGACACGTAGCATGTGTTGAAGCCGTCCGGAATGACGCTGACCACTGAGCACACTGCACAAGTCACTGCTCCTGTTTCTCAGCTACTTCCCTGCAGTGGGCTGCAGAGCAGAGAGCAGAGGGCTGACTTTTCCCAGAAAGAGGTTTGACTTTTGCTTGGTGCTGGTGGGAGGGGGTCCCTCAGCACTTGAGTGTTCTGAGTGATAAGACCAATCCAGATAGTATATGATAAGAATCTGAGTTATTTATCATTTTGTTTAAAATTTTTTTATATTATTTTCCCTTGCCCTTGTTGCTTTACATTGTTGTTGTAATTATTATTGTTGTTGTTGTTGACGTCCTCATTGTTAGGACAGAGAGAAATGGAGAGAGGAGGGGAAGACAGGGGGGAGAGAAAGATAGAACCTGCAGACCTGCTTCACCGCCTGTGAAGCGACTCCCCTGCAGGTGGGGAGCCGGGGGCTCGAACCGGGATCCTTACACCTGTCCTTGTGTTTTGCTTTGCGTGCTCTTAACCTGCTGTGCTACCGTCCAACTCTTATCTATCTATCTATCTATCTATCTATCTATCTATCTATCTATCTATCTATCTATCTATCTATCTATTCCCTTTTGTTGCCCTTGTTGCTTTATTGATGCTGTCACTGTTGGATAGGACAGAGAGAAATGGTGAGAGAAGGAGAAGACAGAGAGGGGAAGAGAAAGACAGCCACCTGCAGACCTGCTTCACCGCCTGTGAAGCGACTCCCCTTCAGGTGGGGAGCTGGTGAATTGAACCGGGATCCTTACGCAGGTCCTTGTGCTTTGTGCCACTGCGCTTAGCCCGCTGCGCTAACACCCAACTCCCTGGAATGCGGGTTCTTATGGGGTCATTAACCCCATGCTGTCACTTACCCACTTGGCTTCTGGATGGGCTGGAGACTATAGCCAGCCATGCCAGTGGCCATGCACATCTGTGTGATGTAGTCCCTAGCCTGGACTCTCTACATCTAGCTCAAGTGAGTGTCCTTGCTGGATGGCCATCTGTAGATGTCATCCTATATTGTTGCAAAGAAAAGGGCCCATAGGGAAGGCTTGTCTAGGAGAGGGCGTGACCTGGGACCCTGTAGATGTTGACATAGAAAATGCTGCTGTAATAACCTGTAACTGTGAGCATAGTGCTTTCTGTGATTCTTGGGACTCTGATAATTTTTTTTTAAGATTTTATTTATTTATTCATGAGAAAGATAGAAGGAGAGGCAGAAGGAACCAGTTATCACTCTGGTACACGTGCTGTCAGGGACTGAACTTAGGACCTCATGCTTGAGAGTCTAATGCTTTATCCACTGAGCCGCCTCCCACACTACCTTAGGACTCATTCTTCTGAATTAGGGCCCATAAATTTAAAGATGGTACTAACAGTCAGGGTGATCTTGAGAAGTCTGGAAACCTGTGTACTGTTCTCAAATACTTCCAAAGGCTGTGACCATTCTGAATGTTTTATTTATTTTTTATTTCTACCCTTTAGACCTGTTTATCCCCAGTCTTCATATTTTCCGTCTCAACTGTATGACCAGCAGCCACCCTCAGCTTGCATCTGTGAGCATGAATATAAAAACAAAACAGCTTGTAAGCTTGTTGTCACAGACACGTGATTCCTTTTTTTTTTTTTTAAACATATCTTCTCCAGCTCTCCCTTCCCTGTAGCAACAAAAACCATTATTGTTTGGCCGAGAATATCTTCACATTTCAGGCACAATTTCACAGGGTGCAGAATTCAGAGCTATTAATTTTTTTCCCTTTCAATGCTGTAAATATTTCACTCCACTCTTTTCTTGTTTGCATGTTGGATAGAGTCCTCTCCCTCTCCCTCTCCTTTCTCCTCTCCCTCTCCTGCTCCTACTCCTTCTCCCTCCTGTTCTCCCCCTCTGGCTTCTTTCAGGATTTTTCTTTATATTTGATACTGTGTAATTTTAAAATTAGATTCTGGGGGCCAGGTGTCAACACACCTGGTAGAGCACACAGGTTACCACACACAAGGACCCTGATTCAAGCCCCGTTCCCTACCTGCAGGGAGGGTGTTTCATGAGCGCTGAAGTAGGTCTGTAGGTGTCCATCTTTCTCTCTGCCTCTCAGTTTCTTTCTGTCCTATAAAGCAAAATAGCAGAGAGGGAGAGAGGGAGAGAGAGAAAGAGAGAGAGAGGAGAAAATTTAAAAAAATAATAATAAAGAAAAGAAAAGAAAAAAAATTGCTGTCAGGAGCAGTCCCATATCCCCAGTGATAATGCTGGTGGTAATTAAGAATAAATAAGTAGGAGTCAGGTGGTAGCACAGCTGTTTAAGCGCAGGTGGCGCCAAGCTCAAGGACCCGCATAAGGATCCTGGTTCAAGCCCCCGGCTCCCCGCCTGCAGGGGAGTCGCTTCACAAGCAGTGAAACAGGTCTGCAGGTGTCTGTCTTTCTCTCCCCCTCTCTGTCTTCCCCCTCCTCTCTCCATTTCTCTCTGTCCTATCTAACAATGAAGACATCAGTAACAACAAAAATAATAACTACAACAATAAAAAAACAAGGGCAACAAAAGGGAAATAAATAAAATTTAAAAATAATAAATAAGTAAATAAAGTGATATGCTTCTGTATATTATTTTGAAATGTATGCTGGTTGGTGTTAACCAAGGTTTATGGATATGTTATTAATTAGTTAATTAATTATTATTATTATTACCAGAGCTCTGCTCAGTTCTGTCTTATAGTGGTGTGGGGGATTGAACCTGGGATTTTGAAGCCTTAGGCATGAGAGCCTCTTTGCATCACCACTGTGCTATCTACCCTCATCCTGGATATGTGATTTGTTACCTGGCAATTGGGGAAATTCTCCTGATTGCTGCGATCATTTATTTTCTGCGTTTCCTGCCTTCTTCTGGTGTTTCTCTCATGTACAGGTGACAGCCTTTGTATTGTGGTTTGACTGTGCTTGGATTTTGAGTTCTGATTTTGTTAGGTCTTTATTGATTTTGCTTTGGCCAAGAACTGGGAGTCTAGTTCAGGAAGTCTCCCCATGTCTGAGCAAAGTGTGTGTTTGAGAAGCTTTGTCAAAACTGCTCCACAAGAGTGCAGTTCTAGGAAAGGCGGGGTGCCTCCTGCTCGCTCCATGTCTCCGCAGAAGCTTGCCGTGCCGGCTGCATCATCCTGCCTCACCACTGACAACAGACACAGTAGTGACACCTTGTCTTTTGTCACTTTTTTTTTTTTTTTTTACAGCATGACAGCCACCATGACCAGTCATACTAGAAGGAACCATTTCTCTGCCCAAGATCCTGAAGTCTGAGCTGGCTGTAGAGAGCAGGTAAGTTACGGACTATCCTTTGTGGGGTGGGGTGGGGTGGTGGAGCAGGTGTATTTGGCACCAGGTTGGTGCATATATTGCTAGCTTCTCAACAAAGTATTTGTTTTCTCCTCCATGATGATAAAAAACAAAAACAAACAAACAAATAAACAAAAAACCCAAACAAACCAACCAAGGGTCTTTTAATTTCTTTTTCTCATGTGGGCATTTGCTATGTTCTAGCTAATGAAATGTGAGTACACATGGTGTGTGTGATTTCCAGACTAAGACCAGTGAGAGCATGCATGGACATTCCTTTAAGCTGGAGAGGACTTGCAAGAAGCCACTAATAGCTATGGAAAAGATGGCTGGGTCTCTTTTTGGCCCAGACTCCGAGAGGGATAAAGAATAGGGAAGCTTCCAATGGAAGGGCTGGGACAGGGAACTCTGGTGGTGGGAATTGTATGGAATTGTACCCCTGTTACAATCTTGTTAATCATTATTGAATCACTTATAAAAAATTAAAAACAAATGGCAGGATCTTGGGTGCCTCTTAGGAGAGACAGATTTGCTGAATTATATCTTTCAAGCAAAATAATATTATTCCAGTTTGTACCATGTCTTAGTTCAGACCATTTTAACAAAGCACCACAGACAGGCAGGTGTATCAATGCCTGTATTTTATTCCCACCATTCTGGAGACTGGCAGATGCAAGAGCCCGGGCTCAAGCTTCCCGGTCCTCTCCTGCAATGGGGAAGCTTCAGGAGCTGTGAAGCAGGGCTGCAGGTGTCTGTCTGTCTCTGCCCTTCTCTATCTCTTCCTCCCCTCTCAATTTCTCTCTGTCTCTATCCATAACTTAAAAAAAAAAAGGCAAAGAGGAGTTCAGGTTGCAGATGTGAGTGAAGTGTGTGTTGTGGCAGGATCATTGGGGTTAATTGTCGAGGGGGAAGCGAGCGGAGTCAGGGTCAGGAGAAGTGTGAGGAGGGAAAGGTAGAGCAGTGCAAGGCAGGCTGTAGCCCCAGCAGCACTGGCCTTACGGGAAAGAGGGCTGTGAGCGGGGGGCCCATGGGAAACTCTGGGAGCGGGCATCTCTGCCTAGAGCCTTGACAAAGGAACCTGTTGCTGCTTCATTTAGTCCAGCTCAGACCTCTGCCCACCCTGACTATCTGCAATCACAGCTGTGTTACATTTTTTTTTTTTTTTTTGTCTCCAGGGTCATTGCTGGGGCTTAGTGCCTGCACCATGAATCCACTGCTCCTGGAGCCTTTTTTTTTTTTTTTTTCCTTTTCCTTTTTTGCCCTTGTTGTTTGATTCTTGTTGTGGTTATTGATGTCTTTGTTACTGGACAGGACAGAGAGAAATGGAGAGAGGAGGGGAAGATGGGGAGGGGGAGAGAAAGACAGACACCTGCAGACCTGCTTCACCGCCTGTGACTCAACCCTCCTGCGGGTGGGGACCCTGGGGCTAGAACCAGGATCCTTATGCTGGTCCTTGTGCTTTGCACCATGTGTGCTTAACCCATTGTGCTACCACCTGCCCCCCCCGTTACTTTTTTTTAAATATAATTTTTATTTATAAAATGGAAGCACTGACAAGACCATAGGATAAAAGGGGTACAGCTCCACACAATTCCCCCCACCAGAACTCCATATCCCATCCCCTCCCCTGATAGCTTTCCCATTCTCTATCTCTCTGGGAGCATGGACCCAGGGTCACTGGGGGATGCAGAAGGTGGAAGGTCTGGCTTCTGTCATTGCTTCCCCGCTGAACATGAGCGTTGACAGGTGGATCCATACTCCCAGCCTGTCTCTCTCTTTCCCTAGTTGGGGCGGAGACCTGGGGGGGGGGACAGGGCTCCAGGACACATTGTTGGGGTTGTCTGTCCAGGGAAGTCAGGTTGGCATCATGGTAACATCTGGAACCTGGTGGCCTCACCCAGACTTCCCAATTTTGCGGCAGCCTCCTGGAAGAGCTCAAGCCAGTGTTGTCTCCGAGTCGCCATCTTGGCTCCGCCAGTTATGCTACTTTAAAGATATTTTGTCCATATTTTTTCCCTCAGAAATAGGAAACAAATATACTGCCTGCCATTCTGTTTAGTTCAGTTCTTACATTATTTCAAATTTTAGAAAAGCAATTTTTCTTCATAAAGAAATAATTGAGAAACAGTGGTAAAATATGGAGAGCAGCTTCCCAAGAAGCTGGCTGTCTAGTGAGAGAACATCGTTTCTGAGGCTGGCCCATCTTTCAGTTTGTGTGCAGATAGCAAGGGGGTGGTGGAGCCTCATTCTTTCTTCCTTTCTATGGGGCTTCTGCAGCTTTAGATGTCAAAGAGGAATCAAACACATGTTTTCCATGATAAAAATTCTCAGTCCTATAACCAGGGGAGACTGTGCTGAGGCAAGAGGCTTAGTTTTCCAGAGTCCCTTTGCCTTTTGCCCTTTTTCGCAGTCATGTCAGTGGGCCTGGGAAAGAGACGGCCTCAGTTGCATTGGATCGACCTTCTCGTGGTGCATCCCGTGAGTCCCCATTCATTGGGGAAACTGACGATCCTTCCTAGCCGACTGAATCCATATGGATCCCAGTCACTTTCAAAGCCAGCAACAAGCAGCTCCTGACAGCTTTCAACCTGACGCTGTTGACTGGCTATGGAAGAAGGGCAAACGCTAGAAGAAGAAGAAGTTGATCGCTGTGATTTGAATTGATGCCTTGCACCCGAAGGAGCGTCCTAGATGTCATCTGAGCTCTACCTCCATTGTCCTCACTAGCCCCCATGCACACTCAGGGCAAAGGGAGACTGGAGAGACCGCCAGAGCACTGCATGCGGGAGTGCCCACCGGAAAACATCAAGCTGTAACACAGCCTGTCGTTTTCGACGGGTTAGGTTGTTTTCTCCGGGCTGGCTTCACAGGCAGGTAACAGACGACCAGGGACTCATAGTTGAGCTGTAGGCAGTATCTCTTTATTCATGCAGGACGCAGCACAATCTAAGACGAGCTAAGCTAAACTCAAGGTACAGTACTCTAAAACTCACAATGCTGTCTTTATATATACTTGCCAAGTAGGGTGGAAACAGGGTGTGACATAGAGAGGGTGGAGAGAAAAGTGACTGGTGACAATCAGAGTGTGACAAAGAAGGGATCAGGGTGTGACAAGGAGGGGGGTGGAGCAAAAACATATCATGAAACAGTGGGGATTGAACCAATGCCCTGGAGGGAGGTGCTTGTTAACAGCGGTTATATAAATAGAATGAAGTGGTTATGTAAATAGAATAGTGTTAAGCAGGGGGGATTTAAACCAAATGAAACAGAAGGGGTCTCATGCATACCAACAACAGCCAAGAAAATATTCATTTGAGAAAGGGAGTCACGGTCAAGGCTCACACCCTCAAGGCAGGCAGGCCCAGGCTGTGTTGCGCCTGTGTCAGAATAGAGGGCATTTAAAAAAAATGTATTTATAAAGTAAAAAGAAAACTGACAAGACCATAGGATAAGAGGGGTACACTTCTGCACTGTTCCCACCCCCAGAGTTCCATATCCCATCCCCTCCCTTTGAAAGAAAGCTTTCCTATTTGTATCCTCTGGGAGGATGGACATAGGATCGTTGTGGGGCTGCAGAAGGTGGTTATTCTGGCTTCTGTAATTGCTTCCCCCACTGAACATGGCTGTTGGCAGGTGGATCCATAGCTCCAGTCTGTCTCTCTCTTTCCCTAGTGGGACAGGGCTCTCGATAGTTGGGGTTCCAGAGGACCTTGGTGAGGTCACCTGTCCAGGGAAATCAGGTTGGCAGCGTGGTAGCATCTACAACTTGGTATCTGAAAAAGCATTTAGATATAAAGCAGAACCAATTGTTTAATAACCAGGAACCTAAAGGCAAGAATATAGCACACGAGATTTGGGGTCTCCATTTTGGAAAAAGCTAGTAGGTTTATTTTACGTCTATACCAAGGCACCCACAACTTTACCTAGTTTTTTGCTGGCTCCCGACAGCTAACATGCAGGTGGATCAAAGGTATTGTCTGGGAAGATGGTGTCAGGGTTGGAAATAACACTAGAAAGCTGGATGAGGGCAGAGAGTAGCTCCGAGATAGGCAGAGATAAGGGCATTTTAAAGGAGCAGGCAGGGTCGCCAGCTAAGCTCTGGCCACTATTTATGGAACCTTTGGCTGGTTGACAAGTCTTCAGAGAGATGGGTGCAGTGTGAGCAGCTGATCTCTCCAGTTTCTCTTGTAAATGCCTGTAAGGAGAGAGCAGGAAGTTACTGTTTTTTCCTCCTCAGCCATGGGAGAAGGAAGACTGAGCTGAGATGCTACTCTCCTCTACACACAGAGGAGGAGTTGAGACTGGCTGCTTGCTTTCCTCCGCAAGTACCTCCTGGCAGTTAAGAGACAAGATGGCACCTGTTTGATCCAAAGTGGTTCTAGGGTTGTCAGTAGGTGACAACCCTAGTCACCAAGGGACCTTTCTTCTAAGTTTGGTTTTGGGAGCAGGGCATGAGTTTTCAATTTCAAAAGTTTACATGCAACTGTTTGCTGTGTTCAATCACCGAGACAGTGCGGAGGGGCTCAGTGGCTCTCCTTCTCAAGGCTGAATCCTTGGAATAGCTCCTGCGAGCGTACATTCCACTGGGCAAGGCTGTGGCACATTCCAAGGGGAGGGGGAGAGAGAGGAGCCTTTGATTGTGGGGGTCTTGCTCACTGCCAGGCCAGCGGTCTTGAGGGCTTCCCTGAACACTTGGGAATGGAATGCTTCTCACAAGACCTGCTGAAGTGGTGCTTTCCACAGCGCCAACCTGGGCTTCTGGATCTGGAGAAGCATCTGTTTATCAGGACTCTGAGAAACCAATTTACATCAGTGTGTAATCAGAGTCAAGGCTCATTTTAATTTAGAGTCTGAATGAGACAAAATGAGTACATACATCCTGACCTCAGAGTGTTTGCTAGTTGTATTCTCTTTGGAGATACCAAGACATGATTGCATATTTATGCAACAAGCAGTTTAAAATAATCCTGACATCTTTATGTTTCTCTACCTGGGAAAAACCCAACCTCTCCCTCCTTCTGAAGCGCTCGGTTATTCTGTCTCTTTCTTGCCCTCCTTCCTTTACTAGGTTTTTTGATGTGTGGTTTGGGCACAGATTCCTGTGGAGGGCGTCCATCAATTACATTATGCCGATTAAATATGTGTCTGGAGGTTAGGAAAGAAGAATGCTCCTTATTATTTTGAATGCTTCCACCCCTCAGGTTGAAATACAGGGTGAAATTCAGATCACTGCTCTAGATCACTTTTATTTTCTCGTGAAACAAGATGGGAAATACATTTTTCAAAGATTTATTTTATGAGAGAAGGAAGGACTGAGAAGCCAGAGTATGGTTTAACTGTGACAGTGCTAGGGTTTGAACCTGGGACCTTTTAGCCCTCTGGCATGCCAATCTTGTGTTCTGGCATTTTTCTTTTTAGGGAGAGGGTTATTGCTTTACAGTGCAGCACTGACACATGCATACAGTTCCACTGTGTAACAGGACCCCACAGTCCTTTGCTTTGGTGATATATTTCATGTCCGGTCTTCCACTTTATGCTGTCACTCCCTGTTCCTTACTTTATTAATCCCGCTAATAAGTGAGATCATTTGATTTTTGTCTTCTATTTGGCTCATCTCACTCAACATGATGTCCTCAGGTTTTACCCAAGACGATGCAACAAAGACAATCTCACTATTTTGACAGCTGAATAATATTCTCTCTCTCTCTCTCTCTCTCTCTCTCTCACACACACACACACACACACACACACACACACACACCCCTATTATGTTGGACATCTGGGTTGCTTCCAAGTTCTGGCAATCACAAACTGTGCTGCTATGAACATAGATATAAACAGATCTCTTCTGATAGGTAGTGACAAATGCTGGGGAGGATGAGGAGATGTTCCTGCTGGTGGGAATGCAAAGGGGTCCAGCCATTGTGGAAAGCAATTTGGAGACTTACTGGGACATTGGACATGGAGCTAACCCATCACACAGCAACTCTTATTTTGGGAATTTACCCAATGGAAACAGGAACATCTAGGTGTTTTTCTTTGTTTGTTTATTTTTCCTTACCTATCTCTCTGGCCTCAAAAGCATTTCTTCTGTGATTTAATTCTTTGTTCTCTTCCTACTTGAAATGGGGTCTTTTTGTTGAACATGTTCAAAGGAAGTAAATGCTAATGTAGTCTAGTTTGTGTTATTAGCTGACTAGTAGCCCAACTCAGACATCACTTTTGATTGTATCGTATTAGTCTCATAAGCTTTGCACTTTCTTCACTGGAAACTATAAAACTATTTCTGTTTCCCTTGGCATTTGCAGTGGCCACAGTTCCTTTCAATCACTTTCCCTCCTGGATGTTATTTAGTTTGTCGGCTCACTTCTTCTTCTAGTGTTTGCCCTTCTTCCGTAGCCAGTCAACAGCGTCAGGTTGAGCCTGATGTCAAGTTTCGAGACCTCCTTTGAATCTGGAGAGGTGGCAGTCGTTGACTATGTGGGTCATAGTCTGTCTGGAGCCGCAGGGGCAGTTCGGGTCCTCTCTGGCTCCCCGGCGATGGAACATAGCGGCGCATCGGCCATGGCGGCTCACCGAAGAGCAGTAACTTTGTATTCATAGCTAGGTCTAAACCCAGGCCTTGGAGTCTTGTCTTGCTTGCTGTGCTTAGTGATAATCTTACAAATGGTAAGGGATACCATTAAGCGTTCAGTCTTCTATTCATGAATTCTGTTGAGTCTTCTTCCATCTTAAAACAAATATTCTGCCCACCCCCCTAAAATTTATTGAAGCAGAAGATCTAAAGAAGAGAACCTCAGCTAACTTTGTCTTAAGTTGATTCATGATTTGGAGCCAGAATTGGATAAACAAAAGCAGTAATTATGGTTCACAGATTAATCAAAACAAAGTAAACATTATTTATTATTGCTTTCCAATTACACATTTTTAAAATGTTTTTTATGGTTTGTGGATTACTTCACAGAACTGCCACAGTAGTATACTTGGACTAGTTCTCATTATAAAACCAATTAAAATGTATGGATTAAATTTTAATTTCTGTTCTCTTTCAATAATGTTCTGAAAAATCTTCATATTTCCCTTTGAAATAAAACATCCGTCTCATCTACCAGATACTAATTAGTATATAATGCTCTTAGCACTTTTGAAATTTTCTAATCGTGTATCTTTTTTTCACATTTTATTAGAAAAATCATTCAAATAATTTTAGTGCCTTGCACTTTATGTAGAGCTGGTATTAAGGATGGATTTATTATTTGTAAAATATAATCCCAGCTTGTCGATCAGGAAGCACAAATCTCAATAGATAAATCTTTATCAGCTGCCATTATTTTTCTTTTCAAATAGAACCAGCATTAAACTCATAAAATGTATTCCTTGGTGATTAAAATTATCACTTTAAATCAATTTTATTTGCAGAGGAAGAGAGCATTATACTTCAAAAGAAAATTTTGAAGTCAGATTTCAAAAGAAAATTTCCTCTGACTACCTTGAGTAAAAGAGTTTTATTTTATTTTGCCTCCAGGGTTATCGCTGGGGCTCAGTGCCAGCACTACAAATCCACTGTTCCTGGTGGCCATTTTTTCCCCATTTTTGTTGCCCTTGTTGTAGTTGTTATTGTTGGATAGGACAGAGAGAAATGGAGAGAGGAGGGGAAGACAGAGGGGAGAAGAGAAAGACAGACACCTGCAGACCTGCTTCACCTTGTGAAGTGACTCCCCTGCAGTTGGGGAGCCGGGGGCTCAAACCAGGATCCTCATGCCAGTCCTTGTGCTTTGTGCCACGTGCGCTTAACCCGCTGTGCAATACCCAGCCCCCTGAAAGTGGCTTTATGAGATATCTGATAGGTTATAGAAGCCCAGGAAATACTGTACGCCCAGACATGGGTAGGAGTCAGAGGTGGCAGGGCAGCTCAGAGAAATTTCCCTGCTGGAACCTCTTCACTATTTTTTTTCTTGGTTTTTTGGTTTTTTGGGTTTTTTTAGTTGGCTGTTGTTGCTATTCCATTGGACCCTGGGCTCCTCCAGAGTGACACCAATGATCTCTCACTTGACTTCCTGTCTCTGTCCATTTTGGACATCAGATTTCAAAGCCTCAACCGGGAAAGTTAGATTGATTGTTTATAGATCAATAACCCATTCTTAGCCTACTGAGGACAGGGGTAAGGGAGACATCCTTTCTCCTTGGGTCTCTCACTCCCCGGCTACCTGTTCTTTCCAGTGAAATAGCCAAAGTGAATGTCTTCTCTGAAATTCTGGTAGAGGGGAGAGAGAGAGAGAGAGAGAGAGAGAGAGAGAGAGAAAATGAGAGAGAGGGAGAGGGAGAGAGAGAGGAGATTTTCTTCACTGACCTGGCACCCACCTCAGTGTGGGGACCCACAGTGGGACGGCACCCGGACCTACACCATCTAACAGCCAGACCTGACTTTAGGGACTCGAGGGCCCGTCTTCCTGAGAGGAGCAGCTGGTAGAGCGGCAGGATCCGGTGGGCTGAGCGAGCCTGGGCAGCTGCTCCTGTGTCCTGTGCCTGCCCCTTTGGCCGCAGGGCGCTGGTGCTCTGCGGAGCTGTGTGGTAGCAGGATCTGAGAGGGCGTCCTGGCGAGGGCAGCTCAGTTCCCTAGGCGTCTGCGGAGCAAGGGGAATCCAGTCCCACCTGTGTCTGTCATGTGGGCAGCCGCTCTGTGGCACGTCAGTTCCGCTTGTCTTTAGTCTTCACCATGATGCCCCAGTGCAGCCGTCTGCTGGGGGTTACCCCACCTGGTGACAAGGGTGACGGGTGAGCTCCGTTCCAGTTCCAGTCAGATCCTGGAAGACTAGCGCTCTCTTTCTCTAGGACCTTAGTAAGGTCTTCCAAATAACAGAACCTCAGAGGAGCTTCACTGCACTTTTGAAACCCACCCTTACAGGAACAAAAGGCCTTGGTCTAACTATAGAGGTTAGGGACCCTAAAGGCATCGCGCCTCCGTTTAAGTTACTGATTTGCTAGCTGAACTGGTCAGTTAATTTCTTCCTAACCTTGACTACAATGGGTTCTGCCATCCTGCTTCTGACTGTGTAAGGATTTCCTGTTGACTCACTGGAAAATATTAGGTACATTTTGTTATTTATACAGTCATTTTTTTCCTGCTCATTGAGAGAGATTGAATGTAACTTTTAGACTGATCCAAAATGATTCTGAGTAAGACAGCTCTGGATAAGAGCAAATAAAAGGAGTGGTCTGAGTCAGCTCCTCGAGTAGTGCCTAAATGTACAGGAAAAAAAAATGAAGGCTTAAGGAACTGGAAGAAAAAAAAAAAAGAAAAGAAAAAAGGAAAGGCAAGAATAGATAATCTATGAAAATAAGCTGTCAACTATAAATTATAGAGATGGTGGGAAGAGAGAGTGAAGGAAAGAGGAGAAAGACACAGGGAAAGAAAGAGAGAGAGAGAGAGAGAGAGAGAGAGGAGAGAGAGATGACTTTAATGCCTCTATATCTCTTTAGTCATCTCTCTTTCTTTTCCTCCAGGGTTATAGCTGGAGCTTGGTGCCTGCACTACAACCCACTGCTCCTGTGGCCATTTATTTATTTATTTTTAGATTTTTTTAATAAGAGAGAGAGAAATTGAGAGGGAGGGGGTGATAGAGAAGGAGAGAGACAGAGAGACACCTGCAGTCCTGCTTCACCGCTTGTAAAGTGACCCCTCTGCAAGTGGGGAGCCGGGGGCTCTAACTGGGATCCTTGAGCCAGCCGGTCCCTGCAGCTTCTTACTATGTGCGCTCAACCCGCTGCGCTACCACCCTGCCCCCCCATCTTGTCCTCTTTAGTAGCCTCTCTCTATAAGATTATCCCTTCCAGAATAGCACTTTCTTTTCCTTCTCTGCCTTTCTCATGGACTGTGTTGGAGGCACACTAGATCTGTGTTACTATTACACACTCTTTAGAAATACTCCTACCAAAAGAATCTGTTCTGAAGCGGAGAAGTTGAAGGGAGATGTCTGTGGGGTTTGATAGACATGTTTAGAGGACGCAGGCTTTCCTAGCCATGTAGCCATCCAAGCGGCTTCTCTTCCCCATTGGGTAGATGGGTTTGTAATGGAGGCTTGCGAGGAGACAGGTCCTGCTGAGTGGGGAAGGGTGACTGCTGAGGAAATTAAGAGTTTGACTTTTTGTAAGTGAAATTAGTGGTTTACGATGTGCAGTTGGTCAAACATAAAGATAAAAATACTTGTTGTTTGGGTAACACAAATAGATACTAGTTATTACTATCAATCCAATGTTAACTTTCTTTTGAGGACAAAGGAGAGCCATTCTGAATGTGAAGCCAAAACCTCCGAACTAATTAGAGAATACTGCTGAGAAAAAAAATTTAAATATAAATAAAAAAGGAAAGAGACTTTTTTTCTGAAGCCCAGTATAAATGAGAATTCTTGTCAGAAGCTAAATTTTAATCAGATAAATGAAGAATAAAATTGGGCCTGTAATGAAACAGTGAGGCATATGTGACATACTTCTGGGATGAGTAGCTTCAGTTTTATGTCAAGTAGCCAAATCCATTATTTTTATTAGAAAAGCAATAACATCAATTCTATAGCTATGCTGAGAGATAGTCAACTAACTTTAGATAATTATACTTTATAGCATCATAATAAATGCATCTGTTAGAATAATTCTGGGAAAGGAAGCAAAGAGTAATATACTTCATCTAAAAAAATAACTTTTGAAAGACAAGTCATCCTAAGATTAAAATGGTATTGATCTACTCAATGTCAGAGTTACCTTTGTATTCACTAGTGTTGTTGCTGATGATAGCTATGGCTCATTGAAACATTTATCCCTGCGTATATAATATTGTATTTTACGTATTAATATATTATCATTTTTGAGCTTTCCATTCTAAATGATCTCTGTCCAACACAAGTCCTCAGCAGAGTGAAACTTTACATGTGGAATTCCTCTCTCGCTTTTTTTTTATTTTTTTTATTTTTTGCTTTCCTTTTCTTTATTTGATACGACAGATGGAAAATGAAAAGGCTGGGACAACAGAGAGGGAGAGAACTAGAGAGAGACACCTGCAGTTCTTGCTTCACCACTTCTGACGCTTCCCTCCTCCTGCAGGTGGGGAGGGGGGGCTCAAACCTGGGCCCTTGAAGATGGTAACATGGCTACTTAACCAGGGGTGCCACCGCCCAGCCTCAACCTGTGTAGTTCATACAGTTCAAATCACATCTATATCAATCGCAACAACAGAGCCACGACCCACATTTATTGCCGATTTTACTAAATCGGAATCACTGTTGATGCTTCCTACAGGAGGGCTTGCCACATAAGCGTTCCCGGAACTGATTGAGTCCTGTTGATGTGTATTTAGAGAAATAGTTTTGGCACAGGGGCTAGGTCATAAGGATGGAGTCTTGATGAAGGCGCCCTTATTAAAGAACCCTTTCCACCCTGTGAAGATACAGTGACAAGAAGCATCTGTGGATCAGAAACAGTCTCTTATCCAAACCCAAGTCTGCTGGCACCTTTGTTTTGGACTTCCTAGTCCCCCAAATCATATACAAGAGCTCTGTTTATGTGCCATCCAGTCGTCCTTCTAGCACCTTCCATAGGCTGAGATGGCTGACTCAGCTGGCCAGATAGGCTTCTAAGTTGGGTTGACAGCTGAGGGAAGCCACCTTCTGGGTGCCCAGCTAGACTGGAGCTTCTGAGATGAGCTGCCAAGGAAGATGATGTGGGCCCTGGCTGTTGACTGGGCACTTCGCGGAGTCATCAAGAGCACCTTGACTGCCTCTAGCCCACCTCTCCTCCTCCTTCTGGTCCTCTGTGTATGGTGTGTGGGCTCCTGGAGGAAATGGTCTAAGTGTAAGCAACAAACTCAGTTGTTGTTCCCTTTTGACCCTACTTCATAAGTTATACACCGTCACTTCTGTAGTAGTCTAGTAGTCAGGGAGTCTGGCTTCTGCATCTGCACAGAAGCCAGAGGAAGAGAATTGGTGACCTGGGAGGTAGGGCGGCAGGGAGAGTTGAAGGCTTGTATGCAGTCCCTGTGATGCGTTGGTTCTCTTTATTTTATTAAGAAATCTTGAGGGTGGGCCAGGAAGTGACACCTGATTGAGCCCATATTTTACAATGCACAAGGACCCAGGTTCAAGTCCCCGGTCCCTACCTGCAGGGGGAAAGCTTCCCAAGTGATGAAGCAGTGCTGCAGGCGTCTCTCTGTGTCTCTTTCTCTTTATCCCTTCCTTCCCTCTTGATTTTTGGCTATCTCTATCCAATAAATAAATATATAAATATGATAAAAATTAAGAAATAAATCATAGAGAACAAGGAAGAGAAACCTCTTCCATCTCTTTTTGGAGATGTGGCTGATGTGTGACCATTTAATAAATCATGCTGTTAATTCATTGCCCTGTCGATCACTGTGGTTTCAATGCAAGCAACTTAGTGTATTAAATGGCCTTCACTTCAGAGACAGATTTAAAGGTACTGTTTTCTGGCTGTTCATAGTCTGGATGGAACACAATACCAAAGGTGCATTATGCCATGGTGCCCACCGAGCCCTTCCATAGCTGGTTTTCAGGCCATGGCTTTTCAGAATGCCGAATGAATTTTGTTATTGTTGTAAAGAAAGAGATATTTATTTTTTGGTCATATTCTTAGTTTTTTGTATGTTTTTTTCCAACATATTAAACCATTTTCTTTCTTTTGCTTAGCTAACAATTTCTGTTATGCTTTTAGGATTCTTTATCCATTGGCATGCCACTCCTCTTCCTGTAAATCCATGAAATGACATTTCTTTTTTTTAAAATTTTTATTTATAAAATGGAAATATTGACAAGACCATAGGATAAGAGGGGAACAATTCTACACAATTCCCACCATATTTCTATACCTTTTCGATGACAAAGAAAAACATTTGCTTGCAAGTGTGTCATTCATCTGCCTGACTGTACCCAGCGAAGGCCCTTGAATAAAATCTGCACTTTTACACCACCAACAATTTAGTAGTTGTGTAATTAACAGTGAGACTTTAGCTCACATACTTCTTCTTCATGCTATTATTTAAAGATTTATATTGTATTGCTTGAGCATGACAAGAAAACAGAAGCTGGAGGCCAGGTGGAGGCACACCTGTGAGGGCATACCTGTTCCAGTGCATATGGGCCTTGAACCAGGGCTCACATCCTAGGTTCTCACCTGTGTGTGTGTGTGTGTGTGTGTGTGTGTGTGTGTGTGTGTGTGTGGTGGGAAGCTCCTCAAGCAGAGAGGCAGTGCTACAGGTGTCTGTCTCTCCCTCTCTATAGCTCTCCTTTCCTCTTGATTCTTGTCTCCAGTCGGCAAAGAAATAAAATAAAATATTAAAAAAAAAAAGGAAACTGAAAGGTAATGTGAATAGTAACTAGTGAATGATGACATAGGACGGTTTGCAAAGTCACAAGTAGCTGTGACCAGTGTGGAATAAGAATCACACTTTTAACTTCAATGTGGTAGAATCCATATGTGGGGGTGAACGTGCTGGTTAGTACAGCTGGAAACCATCAAATTGGCGTCAACAACAGGCACTGCTTTCGTATATTGCACCATAACCTATTTTTGGGTTTTGATTCTTTCCTGAAATTTATGTAAGACCTACCTGCTTGTAATTTTCCTTTTAAAAAAAAAAAAGACATACTACTGAACACATATTACCCATGACTTTTATAGCTTCTCAGGAGTTTTCTGCTGATCATTGAATTCAATAGAAAAGCCTAGTGGAGAGAGATAATTAATTATACCCGTTATAGAGGCAAGGAAATTTAGGCCCAGGAAGTTTAATAAATGGAGTCAATTACACATCTGAGACGCAGAGGAGGCTTTTGCTTTCTGCTTCTAGACTTGTGCTTCTCAGACTCCAAGGCGCCATTCCCAACGAGTCATTAAGAGGTGATCCTGACCATGCCGTCCACAGCACACACGACATTAATTTGTTCCTGTCTCTTCTGTGTGCCAGGTACTGTCTGTGGCATTAGGGAGGCAGTGAGAGCAAGATAGGCATGGCTGTGGTTCTCTGGGGCTTTGAGGGGAGTGGAGTTGAGAGCCACTAAGTAAATATATCAGCTTATAATCCAAATGTGTTAGATAGGCATGGCCATGGTTCTCTGGGGCTTTGAGGGGAGTGGAGTTGAGAGCCACTAAGCAAATATATCAGCTTATAATCCAAATGTGTTAGATAGGCATGGCCGTGGTTCTCTGGGGCTTTGAGGGGAGTGGAGTTGAGAGCCACTAAGCAAATATATCAATTTATAATCCAAATGTGTTAGAAGTGCCAAGAGGAAAAGAAACAGACTGCTTCCAGATCAGATAACAGGAAATCGAAAGTCTTTCCTAATGAAAATTTATTTGGGCTAAGATCTGAGGCAGAGAGTTGGAAATGACCAAACGTGAAGGGAGGGGGCTGAGTGCCAGCTCTGGCGAAGGCTGCCTGTGGGAGGCAGCAGGGCTCAGGACTCAGGCCTGGGCTTGACAGCTGGGACTGAGGAAGGAGCAGGTGTGGAGATGGTTGGGGGTAGACGGAGCAGGACCCTGTCTCAGCTGATGCTGGGGACTTCCTGTTTTTACTGGGGCTACTGGGAAGCTGCTGATGGTTTGTTTCCTTGAGTGGGTGGAAAATGAGATTTGCATTTTTAAATGACCACATTAGTGACTCTGGAGAAGGAAGGGAGAATAAACCATGATTCAAAAGCTGCAAGTATTTGTATAGAGCTAAGTAGATGTGTGAACTCACAGACTACAATTCAGAGAGCTCTGGACCATGGAAACCTGTTTTGAAAAGTTAAGGAGTGCTTATGGAAATAAAAGGGGGGGGGTGTCTAACTCAGAGGAATGTGGGCATTTGACTAATAGGTTAAAAAAAAAAGCCTTGAGCTGATCTTTTTTTTTCTCAACTTTTTTACTTTATTATATTTATTTATTTTCCCTTTTGTTGCCCTTGTTTTTATTGTTGCTGTTATTAGTGTTGTCATTGTTGGATAGGACAGAGAGAAATGGAGAGAGAGGGGGAAGACAAGAGAGGGGGAGAGAAAGACAGACACCTGCAGACTTGCTTCACCGCCTGTGAAGTGACTCCCCTGCAGGAGCAGGGGGCTTGAACTGGGATCCTAACCGATCCTAAGATTTGGGTCATGTGCGCTTAATCCGCTGTGCTACTGTCCGACTCCCCTGAGCTGATCTTAAAGAGTGAAGTCGATCAACATTTTGAATTGAGATCCACAGTAAGGTTTGGTTGCAAAACAATGTTTTGAAGAAAAAAAAAAAAAAAGGAAGTGGTGGCACCATTGACTGTGTTGAGTAACATACTGGCCATTGGTTATTTTGGTGGGAACATTTTGACAGAAGTTTGGGCTGAAGCCAGACTGGCCGTAAGGTGAGGAAAGCAAGGCAGGAGGGGGACAGACTGACTCTTCCAAGATGTCAGTCATATGGAAGAAGCTGGGAAAAGGAGATTCATAGCTAAAGGGAGGGCCTAAAAGAAATTAACTTAAAAATGTTCCATGGGGGGTGGATGGGTGCTGGTGTGTACCCACTGCAATGTGCAAGGATCCAGGTTCAAGCCCCAGTCCCTACCTGCAGGGGGAAATTTTCACAAAAAGTGGTGAAACGGGGCTGCAGGTGCCTCTCTAGCTCTCATGTCTTCTCAATTTCTGGCTTTCTCTATCAAATAAATAAAGATAATAAAAAAAATATGTTCCATGGGGGTATGTATGATTGACTTACATTTATTCATTAATTAACTTATTTATTGCACAGAGACAGGGAAATCAAGAAGGAAGGGAGAAGATAGAGACAGAGACACTTGCAGCCCTGCCTCACCACTCGTGAAGCTTTCCTCCCTGCAGGTGGGGACCGGAGACTAGAACCTGGGTCCTTGTGCACTGTCATGTGTGCACTTAACCAGGTGCGCCACCACCTGACCCCACTGATGGAGCTTTAGACATTGACGTCATCTCCCTTGTAGTATAGGATTCTTTTTTTATACATTTATATATTTTCCAATCTTTTGCTGAAGATTTTTATACATGTTTGAAAGATGGTGGCCTTTCTTGTAATGTGTGTATCTGATTTTGTTAGTGGGACAATGTTGGTCTGGGGGAGCCGGGCCGGGCGGTGGCATTACCCAGTAAAGTGCATGTAGTACTATGCCAAAGGATCTGGGTTCGACAGCACCCTCCCGGCTCCCCACCTGTGTGTGTGTGGGGGGTCACTTTACAGGGATTGAAGCAGGTCTGCAGGTGTCTGTCTTTCTCCCTCTCTGTCCCCCCCCCCCTTATTTGTTCTCTGTCCTGTCAATAGAGGATCATGCTGGTCTCATGGAAAATTCAAAGTGTCCCTGCTCCCTTTTATTGGAAGAGGCACAGAAGTGCCAACATTCATCTCTATGTTTTTGGTTGCCGTCACTGGCAGAAACATCTAGGTGAGGGTTTATGAGAATCAGGTTGAAGGCGGCTTGTCTGTTACTTGCTCTGTAGCTGTTGGTTTCAGGCGCTTTAAATCACTCTCCAACTTTTTTTTTCATTTTCTTTCTTTCTCCCTTCCTTCCTTCCTTCCTTCCTTCCTTCCTTC